>NW_028245942.1:0-72180 GCF_964263255.1 Lissotriton vulgaris
GCTTAGAAACAACTTTACATTTATGTATAAACTGCTGGGTAATTTTGCGGCGTAATTTGGATGTAGAAGAAGGTTTAGTAAATGGAGCAATGGAACAATGGGAAAAGTTGTTGATTATGTACATTTTCAAAACAGAGATGGAATAGAATTTTTGAAGATAAAATTTGATCAGATTAAAGAGGTAAAACAGCCCCATAATGCAGCAGTCGTAATAACTCACTTGAGTATGATTGTGCCACTGAAATAAAGGAGGGACAAATGCTGTTGTTCGTGTAGCTGGCAGTCATTTAATTGCAGAAAGCCTTTGAGAAAGGGAGTTGTCCTGAAACGCGTCAGGCTCTGCTGATGCTGGGAGCATGGGTCTCTTCCCCAAATTGGAGTTTGCTCACAGTGAGTGCATCCTGCATGTGGGCATCTGTGAAACTGAATATATATATAAATGGAACTCTGTTGGAATAATATATATATATATACTCGCTCTATACTAGCATAGCACACCATGATGGGCTGAATGCGGTAAAATATTTTTTAAGTAAACGTGACATTGCCTTTACCCAACATAGTAACATGCTGCTGAAAATGTTAGAACTATGTTTAAATAACAATTACTTCCTGTATAACAAAGAAGTATATCAGCAGCTAAGAGGAGTGGCCATGGGGGCATGTTTTTCCCCCACTTATGCATGTCTTCATGTAGGGTGGTGGGAGGAACATGTCCTCAGGGGGTCTCTGGAGGCCAAATTTCAAGACAGAATATCGCATTTTTGGCGCTTTATTGACGATGTCTGTTTGGTGTGGAGGGGGTCTGTGGATTCAGCAATTGAATTTGTTAGAGAGATTAATAAGAACCAACTTAACCTGAAATTTACATCACAAATAAGTAAGGAAAAAATTCAATTTCTGGACGTTGAAATCTATGTCCAGAACGGGGGACTCCAGACCAGGCTCCATAGAAAGCCTACAGCGGGCAACTCTATTTTGCACGCTGGTAGTGCGCACCCAGGTCACCTCGTGAAAAGCATCCCGTATGGGGAATTCCTGCGTATTCGCAGGATCTGTAGCTCTGAGGAGGACCTGACAAAGTGCCAGACAGAAGCATTCCACAGATTCTTGGCCAGAGGGTATGACTCCACGGCCCTCAGGGAGGCAATGACTAAGGCTAATGAGCTCAACCGAGCAGAATATCTTAAAACAACCACAGCCATTAGAACTAGACAGGAAGAAGCATCTGAGGTCCCTGAGAGATTGGGATTGATCACCACTTTCAATAGTGAGGAGAAAAAATTGAGAGGCATTCTCAGAAAGCATTGGCCCCTTTTGAAAACTGACATCACGATAGCACCCTTACTACCTGAAGAGCCACTTTTAACTTTCAGGAGGGCACCCTCGATGAGGGATGCCCTGGTAAGATCTAGCCCAGAGGTTATCCCCAAAAAGGAGGGTCTATTTGATAAGTCAGGCTTTTATAGGTGTATATCTTGTAGGGCCTGCAAGTTTGGAGTCTCCACTAAGGAGTACAAAACTGCATTTGATGTTTCCCCCATTTCCATCAGGGGGCATTATACATGCCGGTCCGAGTTTGTAGTTTATGTGCTCCAATGTACTTGTGGGCTCAGGTACGTTGGGAGCACTAAACTACAGGCCTTCAATCGAATACTCCAGCACCTCAGGGCCATAGTAAATGCAGATGACAAATATCCTGTGGCTCGTCACTTTGGCCTAGTACACCAGAAAAATGTAAGTCACCTTAGCTATTTTATAATTGATGGAGTCCCCAAAAGCATCAGAGGGGGTAATAGGGAGAAATCCCTCAGACAGTTGGAAAGCAGATACATCTTACTACTGGACACAAGGATCCCAAATGGACTGAATACGGGGGAGGACCTTCATTGCTTTCTATAATATCATGGCAGAAGAATCAGCTTCGCTGATTATATTTTATGTAATATTTAGTCCCTTCATATGTCCATTTATTAGCTTCTTCTATCTCTGGGAAGAAAAAGCTCAGTTATACTGTGTATGTAAAAAACGGGGTCAATCCATTGTGCACTTTTTTCATTGAACACAGGTCAATATTTTCATCTTTGCACTTTATCGCTGTCTGAGTATCTTATGCCCTACCGATAGATCATTTCTCCTCTCTTATGTATTTATACCTTCCATCAAATGAATCATTGATTATAATTTAGACACTTTGGATAGATTCCATCGACAATTTTGTGTGTCCCAGCTGAAAAGAAATGTCCAAACTATAATGTTTTGGTACCCTTAAGGCACTATGTCTTAATGTTATCTCTAATGATTGAGATTGTTTATATATTATGGTATTTATTTTTGTGGGGTACCTATTTGCTAAGCACTTGAGTCACGTTTAGTGTTGTGGATCAGGGTGAACAGTTATATTAACTCTTGCACATGTAAACCTCCTAATAGGGTATAACATGGTGAAGCGGGAGTATCTCCCCATTTTTATAATTTTGACCAGTGTGTTATTTATATTACAATCAAGTCACATAATAATCACTATTTTTGATTAATTATCTGAATCTCAGGTTGGTTCAGATTACACCTTGATTTTTTTCTTCCCCCTTTTTTCACACTAGGTGGTCACGTTAGGGGTCTTACACGCCAATCGACTTGGGTTTATGAGCGGGTAGAGTTCATATTGAATAATGAATATGATTGCGCATCATCATCTGATTTTGCAAATAAACGGAACGCAGAATCTGTTTAGGATTTGTAAATATCAGGAAACAGCAATTATGATGGATTTACGTGTATATAATGTATAGTAATAAATACACATTAGTATTGTAAATTGACCCATTGTACATAGATTGTACATATGAATATTGTGATCAATTTATAGATTGTAAATAACCAAGCATGTTTATGTCCATCTTTTGGTCTGTTTTTTTCCTGGATGATATGCATTGAGTGATTTTTCAGTTTCTATAATTTTTCCCGCCCTACTTGTTGATTGGTAACCCTATATATGTATTTTCATTGGTTTTGTTCGTCATGTGATCAAGGTCACCGTGGAGTGACCGAAACGCGTCATGCTGGCGAATTTGTGTGAATAAACCTTGTTAAAATTTCACCCTTGCGCTGTGGAGTGGTCTGTACCTGTGGTATCCGGTGTGGCAGATTGGATCTCGGTCCTGGTTTGAGGCAGCGGAACAGGACTGTGAAGTGCCGGGGCCATAATTGGCACCACAGAGCTGCCTTGCAGAGAGATGTAAAAAGGGGCATAGCCTCTGACCACATTTCTGCAATGCAGCCCTCTGGCTTACTGGTGGTAGGGGTGCGTTTGCACATTGGTGAAGGGAGGGGTGGGGCCTGATGTGACATGTGTGTACTTCTCCAATAACTTCACCAAAACCTAAACACTTATAAATTCACCATGCACTCTGCTTGCAGCACTCTAATCATCCAGTCACTACTCATGCACTCATGCAATGATGCAATGACCCATGCACTAACTCTTGCACTGCTACAATATCCTGAGCACTACCCTTGCAGTCCAGCCATTGCCCTGTCACTACCCATGCCCTCCTCCAATCACCCAGCGAGCACCATGTACTTATCTAATCAAACCAAAGCATGTATTAATTCACCATGCACTCTCCTTGCAGTACTCTAATTTTCCAGTCAGTACCCATGTACTCATGGAATGGCCCAAGCGCTAAAACATGCACTGCTACAATCCCCTGAGCACTTCCCATGCAGACCTCTATTCACCTACACACAACCGGTTCACTCCTCCAATTACCCAGGTAGTACCCATGCACTCTAGAAATCCCTCTGCAAATTCAGCGGCACCAACTGCATCTCCGCTACGATCACACCTCAGATTCCCGACCCCAACCACCTACAATGCATCCTTCTCAACACCCGCTCGGTCCACAGACACGCCATTGACCTATGGAATCTACTAGACACCATCTCTCCAGACGCCGCCTTCCTAACTGAAACATGGATGAACGCTTCCTCCGCCCCAGACATCACCATTGCCATCCCTGAAGACTATAAGATCACACGCAAGGACCGCACCGGCCACACAGGAGGAGGAATCGCTATAGTCCATAAGAAATCTATCCGCATCTCAACCAGCTCTGACGCCAACCTCGCCAACTCCGAACACCTTCACTTCCAAATACACATCGACCCCAAGACCACACTCAGAGGCACCCTCCTCTACAGACCACCAGGACCCCGCGCAAAATTCAGTGAAGACATCACGGACTTCGTCACTCCACACGCGCTCCCCTCCAAAGACTACATCCTTCTGGGAGACCTCAACTTTCACCTTGAAAAGATCAACGACCGCAACACCACCACCCTCTTGGACAACCTCGCCAACCTCGGACTTAAACAACTAGTCACTTCCCCCACCCACATCGCAGGTCACACACTCGACCCCATCTTCACCTCCAGCAATCATGTCTCCTTCAGCCACACTACGGATCTCCTCTGGACTGACCACAGCTGCGTTCACTTCACCTACAACAAGCCAAAACCCACCAACCACCTCCAACCAACTCTGCAAAGAAACTGGAACAAAATCACCACCGACCAGATCTCCGCATCGCTCCTTCTAAACACCCCAGCCCACTCTTCTAACCCAAACCAAGCCGCCGCTAACCTCACCCTATGGTTATCCAACACCGCCGACACCTTAGCACCACTGAAAAAACGTCAAAGCAAACCTGGCAGCAAGAAGGCCTCATGGTTCAACGATGATCTTAAGAAGTCCAAGAAACTCTGCCGCTCCCTTGAAAAGGCCTGGAAAAAAGACCCAACCACTAGCACCAAGGACGCCTTCAAAAACACCACCCGCACTCACCACCAACTAATCCGAAAGGCCAAGAAAACAGCATTCAAGGATCGACTTGACAACAACGCCCACAACAGCAAGGAACTTTTCAACATCGTCAAGGAATTTTCCAACCCCTCGGTCAACTCCAACGACATCACCCCCTCTCAAGCCCTCTGCGACTCCCTAGCCTCATTCTTCCACAACAAGATTGCAGACATCCACAACAGCTTCGACAACCAACCCAGAGACCAACCCACCCAACCATTTGCTGAACATTCTCCCCCCGTGAACACCCTTAACGACTGGAACCCAATCTCCACTGAGGACACAATCCGCCTGATGAATTCCATCCACTCAGGATCCCCCACAGACCCATGTCCTCATCACATCTTCAACAAAGCAGACTCCGTTATAGCACCGCACCTCCGAGACGTCATCAACTGCTCCTTCAACTCCGCCACCTTCCCGGAAGACTGGAAACACGCTGAACTCACCGCCCTTCTGAAAAAACCCACAGCGGACCCCACCGAACTCAAAAATTACCGCCCCATTTCGCTCCTTCCATTCCCGGCCAAAGTCATCGAGAAAGCCGTCAACAACCAGCTCGCCGCTTTCCTCGAAGCCAACAAATCCCTCGACTCCTCACAATCTGGCTTCCGAGCAAAACACAGCACTGAGACCGCCCTCATCGCAGCAACAGACGACATTCGAACTCTACTGGACAATGGAGACACAGTCGCCCTCATCCTCCTCGACCTCTCTGCAGCATTCGACACAGTCTGCCACAGCACCCTGTTACAACGCCTCAATAACATCGGAATACAAGGAAAAGCACTTGAATGGATCACCTCGTTCCTCACCGGAAGAACCCAGAGAGTCCGCCTCCCACCATTCAAGTCAGAGGCCTCTGAAGTCATCTGCGGCGTGCCACAAGAATCGTCACTCAGCCCCACCCTCTTCAATGTATACATGAGCCCACTTGCGGCCATCGCCCGCCAACACAACCTCAACATCATCTCTTACGCGGATGACACTCAACTAATCCTTTCTCTCACCAATGACCTCAGCACCGCCCAAAACTAACCTACACGAAGGAATGAAAGAGGTTGCCGAATGGATGAAACAAAGCCGTCTGAAACTGAACTCAGACAAAACAGAAGTCCTCATCTTAGGTACATCCCACTCTGCATGGGACGACTCTTGGTGGCCGGAAGCCCTTGGTAAAGCACCCATCCCGACAGACCACGCACGGAACCTAGGCGTGATCCCGGATTCCTCACTTTCAATGAACAGACAAGTCAGCGCCGTATCCTCATCCTGCTTCAACATTCTCCGCATGCTCAGGAAAACATTTCACTGGATCCCCACCGAAACAAGGAAAACAGTCACCCATGCTCTAGTCACGAGCCGACTGGACTACGGAAACACCCTCTACGCAGGTACTACCGCTAAACTCCAGAAGAAACTCCAACGAATCCAAAACGCCTCAGCCAGGATCATATTAGACATCCCGCGCAACGAACACATCTCTGGTCACCTGAAAGACCTCCACTGGCTACCCGTCAATAAGAGAATCACTTTCCGACTGCTAACCCACGCACACAAATCACTCTACGACATCGGACCAGAATGCCTCAACTCACGACTGTCCTTCTACACCCCCTCCCGCCAACTACGTTCTTCCAGCCAAGCCCTCGCCACTGTACCTCGCATCAACAAGACCACCATGGGAGGCAGATCCTTCTCATACCTGGCTGCTAAAACATGGAACTCACTCCCCGCTTACCTTCGCCTCACCCAGAACCACCTAGCATTCAGAAAGCTACTTAAAACGTGGATATTTGACAAGTAATCCTCCTCCCCTTTCTAAGCGCCTTGAGACCCTCTGGGTAAGTAGTGCGCTATATAAATTCTCTGACTTGACTTGACTACCCATGCACTCCTCCAATCACCCAGCCAGAACTATGTACTTATCCAATCACTCCGCCAACCCCAAGCAATTACAAAATCACCATGCACTGTCCTTGCAGCACTCCAGTCAATACCAATGAACTGATGCAATGACCCAGGCACTAACACATGCATTGCTACAATCCCCTGAGCACTACTGATGCAGTCCAGCCATCTACTTGTCACTATCCATGCACTCCTTCAATTACCTAGCCAGCACCATGTACTTATCCAATCACTGCGCCAAACCCCATGCGCACTCCTTGCAGTACTCTAATCATCCAGTCACTACCCATGTACTCATGCAATGACCCAGGCACTAACACATGCAGTGGTACAATCACCTGTGCACTGGGCATGCAGCCTTCAAATCACCAAGCCAGCACCATGTACTTATCCAATCACTCTGGCAAAACCCAAGCAGTTATGAATTCACCATGCACTCTCCTTGCAGTACTCTCTTCATCCAGTCAGTACCCATGTACTCATGCAATGACCCATGCACTAACACATGCACTGCTACAATCCCCTGTGCACTACCCCTGCAGACCTCTAACCAACTACACAGTACTGATTCACAGCTGCATTTACCCAGGTAGGACCCATGCAGTCCAGCCATCACCATGTCACCACCCATGCACTCCTCCTTGTAGCATTCTAATGATCTGGTCACTACTCATGTACTCATGCAATGACACAGTCATTAACTCATGGCAAATACAGAGGAGGTCATGCTAAATACAGGGGTACCCCAATGCATAGTGTTCCCTAGTGTATGTAGGTGTTTTCACTGTATTCTAAGTGTTTTTAGCATAGCACTGGCTCCAGGCCTGGTTAGTCAGAGTCAGTTACCACCAGTACCCGTCAGCAAAACGTTGGGGGCACAGGAGCACTTTTGTTCCTCTGTTGATTCTTTCTGCACATCTCTTGCTTTTTTCTGCACTTTTCTTTGTCTTTTTGGACTTCTGTTGCCTCTTTCTGCATTTGTCTTGCTTCTTTCTGTGCTTTTCTTCCTCTTTCTTTACATGTCCTACCTTTGTATGCATAGAAATTAGCATTTAATAAACCTTTGAAATTCACTGAAAAAAACACAGGTTTCAGGGACGTTATAGTTAGTTGGACATTTCAGTAGTACAAAACCAGAGAAATTTGTCCGTTATAGTTAGTTCAGCTAACTATACCTCGCAACCCCGCAATGAACTGCTGATGATGTCACATATTACATCATTCATGACATGGTCATTGATATCATTGATGACATTTCAAATGATTTCTCAGGAAATATTGTTCTCTAAGTGTGTGTCATTTGCATTCTGTGCAATATTAAAAGCACTCTAAATTTCAGAAGTGGAGCTTTGTTCCATGTTATGTCTATATGTGCGTGGGACGGTCCAAAGCTGAATAACCTTCAATGTTGTTTTCTGCTCTTGAATACGGCTTACAGACGAGAACTCAGTGCACAGCAGAAATAGTGAAAGGCAGACAGTTCCCATGCAAAGCAGCGGAAACAGAAGTGTTTACGAGAAGCAATGCATTTATAGTTGTGTGGAAAAAGCTGCTAAAATGGCCGTGATACAAGGTACGAACTCATGCTAACTTAGGAATGTTCGTTGGCACCTTATAATTCCCACGACAAATTAATCCATCAGTGTGTAAGAGCAGTAAGCTGCATCAGCTTCCAACAGGAAATTAGTATTTTCGTCTGCAAAAGTAGACGCCATCCAATTCAGCAATTTGAAGGAGCAAACGTGCTCATTGTTTATTGGTGCTTCAAGCACCATAGCAGGGCAACTTGCGTGGAACTCAATGTAACTCAGTTGGAGAAAATCTTGTGCAGCTATACATATATCCCACTGAGCTAGTACACCAAGTCCAGCAGCATATGCCATTAAACCAATACCGGAACATTCAAGCTCATGATTCACCAAAGGGTTCATCTGTAAAGGAAAATCCGGTTCAGGGGCCAGTGTGTTTGTGAGGCATAGATCCAACGCCCATTGGAAAAAACAGCACAGGCATGAGAAAACTGGCTGAATGCAAGTATACCATGGATAGCGGAAAGACAAATTGTAAGCCACGCTGAGAGTGGCCAGCGACAAGGTACCATAATACTCAAGCATGCGGTTGCAAAGTAGCTGTAGTTGTGCTGGGTTATGAACGAGCAAAAGTGGAGCAGCCATTTCTGAGCATGCAGATGAAGAAGAGAAATCTGTCAGCCAAAGCTAGTCAAAGTGGCAACCTGCCGAAAACACTCGAGAAAATAGAAGGAATGAAAGCAAGGATCACACCAAAAATAGTTTGAAAACACATTACAAGGACAGATCTCGGAAGCTAAAAAAAAATGCACTAGCCTTGTTGTTTGCGAAGCATTGAAAATAGAATGAATTTGTTCAGCAAAATGTTGTGGGAGATCAGTGTTTAAAAGATTATGAACTTCTGTTGTCAGGTGGGCCACCTGCAGGACAGAAGTCTCAAGGTCAGAAGTGAAAGAAAGTTCTTTCTGGGACAATAAGGCTCTTATGCGGCTCAGCTTGTGGAAGTCTGCCTTCATGGTCGGAATGGAAGGCCAAATCTAGGTATCGAAAGTGCTCTGTGAGGGAGGAAACAGTATGTTTTTACAGCAAACTATACGTTGTGACACAGTCATAATGTATTGAATACCTATTAAGATGCAGCAGCATTTTTCATTATTCCAGTTTAAATAAGTGCCATTACACAACATTGTTTTGTGTGTTGTTGATATTGTAGAGGATGATGTATGTGTGTTATATCATGGTTAGAATCAATTATGGCTCGGGGCAATGCCTTTAGAAACCAGTGCATCGGCTCGCAGCTGTGTGCCAGCAAGCCATCAGACTGACAGCTCTACGTCTTTGAGCCATCCGGTTAGCTCGTAGATGTGTCTCTGCTAGCAGGCCCGACGGCCTGTAGCTCTACCTTTGCAAGCCGATAAATATATTCACTGAAAAAACATAGGTTTTACAGACGGTATAATTAGAAATGAGCATTTAAAAAAACATTCAAATTCACTGAAAAAAACGTAGGTTTCAGGGACGTTATAGTTAATTGGACATTTCACTCGTACAAAAACAGAGAAATTCCCCCATTATAGTTAGTTCAACTAACTATAACTCATGCCCACTCAATGCACTGCTGATGAAGTCACATATTATATCATTCATGACATGGTCAGTGACATCACTGATGATTTTACTGATAACATCTCAAATGACATCACTGATGACATCACTGATGACATCATCCACTTGACAATCTGATGCACCTCATCATACCCTAATAAAACATTTGATACACCCCCTGTAAAATACAGAGTTCCATTTTCAATACCATTGAGACACCAAATCAAGTTACTACAAACTCACTCACTGATTCCTAGGTCTACAGACACATGCAGTCATTCACCCATACAACCATTCATACATGTAGTCACTGATCAATACAATAGTATCATATGCACTCATACAGTTATGCAGACACTGACACACCACCACTCATCCTACTCACTCATGCACTCATCGTAGTCAGACATGTAAAGAATGAATCATAGTTCCATTTACTCATCTACACAGTTATACACACCAACTCATTTATTCATACAGATACTAATGCATACTTACTCTCTCATATAATCACTATGCAAGTATACACTGATCCATACAGCCAGTCTCACAATCACTGACTCTCACATATAGTCATTTATATACTCCAACTCTCACATACACTGGCTTTTACATATGTAGTTCCTTGGACATGTACCACTGAGACATCCAACCTTTCACCAACGCATCCATACACACTCACCCACCCATACAGCTGTTTCCACATGTACTCTTAAACTCATACACTCAGGGAATCAACCACTCACATATGTATGC
The DNA here is from genome assembly GCF_964263255.1 of Lissotriton vulgaris. NCBI lineage: Eukaryota > Metazoa > Chordata > Amphibia > Caudata > Salamandridae > Lissotriton > Lissotriton vulgaris. Next base: position 10,666 of record NW_028245942.1, read on the forward strand.
ATAGAGTGACACACCTCCCACCCACCCCACACAGACTCAGTCCTCCATACAAATACTGAGGCAACTAATCAATAGCCCATATAGCCACTACCGTAGCTCCTGACCAACACATGCAGCAGCTTACACAAAAACAGACATACTGATACAGACAATCGAACAGTTTAGTCACTAACCCATGCATTCAGTGAGACACATTTAATCACTCACTTATACAATCAGTCACGCACCTACTAAATACTTCATCCAAACACTTATACATCCCATCTAGTTATTCTTCAATACACCTTGGCATATATATAAAACATATTTAAACTTTACAGAACACATACATTCACTGGATGATGTCATCAGTGATGTCATTTGAGATGTTATCAATGATGTCATCAGTGATATCACTGACCATGTCATGAATGATGTAATATGTGATGTCATTAGCAGTGCATTGCGGGGGCGCGAGTTATAGTTAGCTGAACTAACTATAACGGGGGAACTTCTCTGGTTTTGTTTGAGTAAAATGTCTAACTAACTATAACGTCCATAAAACCTAGGGTTTTTTCAATGAATTTCTGAGATTTTTTAAACGCTAATTTCTAACTATATCTTGCCTGAAACCTATGGTTTTTTCAGTATATATATATATATATATATATATATATATATATATATATATATATATATATATATATATATATATATATATATATATATATATATATATATATATATATATATATATATATATATATATATATATATATATATATATATATATATATATATATTTTATATATTACCTACTGGCGGTCGCCAGTAGGTAGTTATAGTTAGGATTTTTTTCAATGTTAAATCTCAAAATTCTATTTGGAATACCTTTGGCGCCAGTTGACGAATCTGCCTGAATATTTCCTCAAAATGGCTTTGCGGCGCTCCGGTCCTTCCCTGAAAGTTTGAGGGGGATGCGTCAAGCGGGGGCCGAGATAAAAGGGGGGTCCCAAAATGCGTTTTCCCCATGTTAATTTCCATAGGGCGGTCGATTTCACTTTTAGCCCGAACGGCTGAATGGATTTCCACCAAAGTTGGCAAAATTGTAGGGACTGGTAGCCCGATCAACCCCCGAAGGGGTATCTCCGCGCTTGCCTTGGGAACCCATCCTGGTTTTTCCCTGTGAGATAACCCCTACAGGGCATCCCCAAGGTGAGAGCCAGGCATCCCGCCGCGGGGGGGCCGTTGTGGAGATTAAGCAAGCTTAATGGCCAGAGTTGCAGAGTGTGAACCCATGATTAGGTCAGGCACCGAAGTGAGAATTATCGAGTCCGTGGACATTTGAGCTCAACACCCTGCCGCGTCGGGAATTGAACCCTGGTCCCGGGTCTGACCTCTGCTTCAGGGTCTGCCTGCTCTAACCAGTGAGCCACACTTATGTCTTAAGATATGTGCTCCAGTGGATTTTTAGTAATTTAGGTTGAAAAAAAAATATATATCTAGAGCCGCGCCCCGGTACGCGCACCGTGGAGCGCTCAAAGCGCGCCACGCGAATTGAGCACCACGCGACTTGCACACGGAAAGCTGATTGGCTCTCGGGTGTCTGTAAACATTCGAAACAGTACGCAGCGGCCGCCATCTTGTACCTCAGTAGGATTGAGGTGGAAAAAATGAAAGGGGGAAATGAGCAAAAGGGGGCAGGGTACATCCCCCCTGACCCCTAGGTTTGTTGTGGGGGTCATAAAAGGGCCCCACGGGGCAAAAAAAAATTTTGATTTGCGCAGGGGGAGCGCCCGGTACGCGCACCGGGGAGAGGACCATGGAGAAAAAAGAATGACACTTTTTTTTAAGAAAAATAGAATTTTTTTAATAAATTGGAGGTAGTTCTGAAAAGTACTTTTTTTTTGTTTTTGATGTTTTATATTTTTTTATACTTTTTAAAACGATTTTATATTTTTTTTGGATTTTTTTCAGGGGAAAAACAAAAACAGGGATTCAAAAACTGCTCAACAGGAGCAAAAAAATGACACAATTTAGGGACGGGGAGAGCATCGGTGTTCCTGTCTCTTCATTGCAATGAGTTCAACGCTCTGCTCTCCATAACAAAGTAGTTCGTCACAGTCCACGCATAAAAATGTTATGGCTGCAAAGACCGGCTGAACATTAGGGACCATTCTTGCACGTGTTCTTCCTGAAGGTGTTGCTCCACCAGTGGAGGTGCTGCCACCATCTCTTCGTGCATTCTCTGCCAGCTCCCTGACACTCTCCCTGGAATAATTTTTGGGGTGTCTTCTTTTGACATGCCTAATTAAATTGGCATTTCCAAAGCTATATTTTTTTAGAGGATTGCCTCTGGATAAAATACTGCCACATATTTTGCAAGTTACTTTACTTGCATTAACTGTTTTTGTCCTTCAGGGATGTCATAAAATTTCCAGATAAAGTGGTTCTTTGTTTTCTGGTGAGGAGGGTCCTCTTGCACAAATCCACCTGAATCACTGCTGGATGACTCCCTTGCAGCCATTGCTGTAGATCAGGAAAATTAATGAGTAGAGAATTCACAAAACACCTCTTGCTCTCTCCAAGTGCAAATCAATAGTGAGAGAAATGGGTGGGTTTCTCAAAATTTCGAAAAAAAAAATTATTGAACCAATGAAAAGTGTTATTTTCAGGTCACATGAGCAGGGGCTTCATCATTATGAAACCAAAACTGTTATGAACCAATGAAAAGTGTTATTTTCTGGTCACATGACCTGATGCGCTTATGCTGCGCGCCCCGGGGCGCGTCGCGTAAGCGCGTCGGACGTCTACGTTGCACGATCGTATTCGCTCGAGTGCTTCCGGGTGCGCTTACGCCGTGCGTTTCACGCGGACGCGGCTACGCGATACGTCACAATCATGTTTTCGTTCGCGATTTTGGCGCTTACGGGACGCTCCCCAGAGCGCGCCCCGGGGCGCTTTATAAAAGTACGCTTTTTGGGGCGCTCCCCGGGGCGCGCACCGGGAGCGCTCCATAGCAAAAAAAAAAAAAAGAAATTGGGAAAAATAGTAGGGATTGGTAGCCCAATGTGCCTTTGCTATTCTCAAGTGGTTTTTACGAAAATTTACTTTGAAAAAAATATATATTGTGCTACATTGGGCTATATATATGTTAGAGCCCAAATGTAGCCCAAATGTAGCCCAATGTGGCCCAATGTAGCCCAATGTAGCCCAAAGAGGGCCACCAGAGACAAAAAAAGCAAATGTAGCCCAAATATCAGCTGGATGTAGCCCAACTGTAGCCCAATGACAGAATGTACCAGAGTGTTCTAAAGAACAACTAGAGCGCTAACAGTCTTACTTATAATGTGAGACTTATAGTTAGGAATTAGCATTAAAAAAAAACTATGAAATTCACTGAAAAAACCATAGGTTTCACACCAGTTATAGTTAGGAATTAGCATTAAAAAAACCTATTAAATTCACTGAAAAAACCATAGGTTTCACACCAGTTATAGTTAGGGATTAGCATTTAAAAAACCTATTAAATTCACTGAAAAAACCATAGGTTTCACACCAGTTATAGTTAGCTGGAAGTTTTACTCACATAAAACCATTGAAATTCCCACGTTATAGTTAGATGGACTCACTATAACTTGCGCGTGCAATGCACTGCCGATGAGCGCTCCATAGCAAAAAAAAAAAAAGAAATTGGGAAAAATAGTAGGGATTGGTAGCCCAATGTGCCTTTGCTATTCTCAAGTGGTTTTTACGAAAATTAACTTTGAAAAAAATATATATTGTGCTACATTGGGCTATATATATGTTAGAGCCCAAATGTAGCCCAAATGTAGCCCAATGTGGCCCAATGTAGCCCAATGTAGCCCAAAGAGGGCCACCAGAGACAAAAAAAGCAAATGTAGCCCAAATATCCGCTGGATGTAGCCCAACTGTAGCCCAATGACAGAATGTACCAGAGTGTTCTAAAGAACAACTAGAGCGCTAACAGTCTTACTTATAAAGTGAGACTTATAGTTAGGAATTAGCATTAAAAAAACCTATGAAATTCACTGAAAAAACCATAGGTTTCACACCAGTTATAGTTAGGAATTAGCATTTAAAAAACCTATTAAATTAACTGAAAAAACCATAGGTTTCACACCAGTTATAGTTAGGGATTAGCATTTAAAAAACCTATTAAATTCACTGAAAAAACCATAGGTTTCACACCAGTTATAGTTAGCTGGAAGTTTTACTCGCATAAAACCATTGAAATTCCCACGTTATAGTTAGATGGACTCACTATAACTTGCACGTGCAATGCACTGCTGATGATGTCACATATTACATCACTCATGACATGGTCAGTGACATCACTCATGACATCACTGATGACATCATCCTTGTGACAGAGTGACAGACCTCCTTTCAGTGTAATGTAACCCATGAAACACATATTCAAAAATAGAAATTAACATTTTCAAAACAATGGAGATACACATACCAGTTACAACAACCAATTAAATAATTCCGCCATCTATATACACATCCACTCATTCAACAACAGATCTATATAGTCACTCATACATATACTCACTCATCATATGTAGTGATACACCTATACATCCTGTTACACACCAACAGTCATCCAAAAGTTACTCTCACACATACTTACACATGCAAGTAAACTATTGAATATCCATTTATTTGCATATACAGCTAAACACACACTACCACCTTACTTCTAAGGAAACTTACACATACTTACTCTCTTAAACAATCACTTATAGAAACACTTACTTATTTAAACAGGAACTCTTACAATCTCTTACTCTCACATATACTCACTTATATACATCAATATTCAAATATACTAGATTAAAACATATGTAGTTACTGATAAAGACACTATTGAGACAGTCATTCACTCAGTAACACACACATATACACACTCATACACCCATACAGTCCTGCACATATGCTGTCTTCAAAACACATACAAAGAGAGAGTCAGTCATTCATGCATATATGTGATAAGTAATACCCCCACCAAACCATATAAACACTCATACTGATACTAAAAAAAAACATCTAATAACCTATATACCTACACATGTAGCTACTCACCAACCCATGCAGCCACTTATAAACAAAGTGAAACACTAATACATATATTTAAATATTTAAACATTTCTCACTAATATATGTATTCACTAAGATACACTTAATAAGCCAGTTAACCAATCAATTTTTTTTTTAAAAAACATCCATTTAGACACTTATTTAACCATTTATTCTTCCATCAACTTTTACATATACATATATAAAACATATTAATTTTTAAGAAAGGCAAACATTCACTGGATGTTGTCATCAGTGATGTCATGAGTGATGTCACTGACCATGTCATCAGCAGTGCATTGCACGCGCAAGTTATAGTGAGTCCATCTAACTATAACGTGGGAATTTCATTGGTTTTATGCGAGTAAAACTTCCAGCTAACTATAACTGGTGTGAAAAAAATATTTATATATATATATATATATATAAATATATATATATATATATATATTCACTACACGAGTTGCCCACAACAGATGAAGCCACAACGCAGCGTGTTGATTCATTTAATCCAAGGAGTACATCAGCCTGGTTTCAGCACATAAATATTGCCAAACGCGTTTCGGGCGTCACCGCGCCCTTGATCACTGGCATAGGAGACCCCACAACTTGAGCAGGCCACCTGAGCACAATAGAATGTCCCGCCCATGTGGGCGTGTGCTGTGAAGGTTTCTGGTAGATGTGGTCTGTTCTTCAATACAACCCCAGTGGGCGATGTGGGTCCCCTGAAAAATAAATAAAAACAGTCTTACCCCAGTGGGTATGTGTTGCAGCAAGGCATGATATTATTTACATCCTCCTCAGAACGAACACACTGTTCCATGTAGTGCCTCTTGGTATCCTGCACTACGGACCTGCATGTTACGCAGTGGGGCCTCACCACGGCCGGGCTAGCCGTTATAAATTCACTACACAAGTTGCCCACAACAGATGAAGCCACAACGCAGCGTGTTGATTCATTTATTCCAAGGAGTACATCAGCCTGGTTTCAGCACACAAATATTGCCAACGCGTTTCGGGCGTCACCGCGCCCTTGATCACTGGCATAGGAGACCCCACAACTTGAGCAGGCCACCTGAGCACAATAGAATGTCCCGCCCATGTGGGCGTGTGCTGTGAAGGTTTCTGGTAGATGTGGTCTGTTCTTCAATACAACCCCAGTGGGCGATGTGGGTCCCCTGAAAAATAAATAAAAACAGTCTTACCCCAGTGGGTATGTGTTGCAGCAAGGCATGATATTATTTACATCCTCCTCAGAACGAACACACTGTTCCATGTAGTGCCTCTTGGTATCCTGCACTACGGACCTGCATGTTACGCAGTGGGGCCTCACCACGGCCGGGTTAGCCGTTATAAATTCACTACACGAGTTGCCCACAACAGATGAAGCCACAACGCTTGGCTTCATCTGTTGTGGGCAACTCGTGTAGTGCAGGATACCAAGAGGCACTACATGGAACAGTGTGTTCGTTCTGAGGAGGATGTAAATAATATCAAGCCTTGCTGCAACACATACCCACTGGGGTAAGACTGATTTTATTTATTTTTCAGGGGACCCACATCGCCCACTGGGGTTGTATTGAAGAACAGACCACATCTACCAGAAACCTTCACAGCACACGCCCACATGGGCGGGACATTCTATTGTGCTCAGGTGGCCTGCTCAAGTTGTGGGGTCTCCTATGCCAGTGATCAAGGGCGCGGTGACGCCCGAAACGCGTTTGGCAATATTTGTGTGCTGAAACCAGGCTGATGTACTCCTTGGATTAAATGAATCAACACGCTGCGTTGTGGCTTCATCTGTTGTGGGCAACTCGTGTAGTGAATATATATACATATATATATATATATATATATACCGCAACCTTTTTTCCATGTCCACGACTACGTAATGACCATGGTATAACCTCACACACACCATGAAACCTTTCTTTTCATTTCTTTTCCCTAGCTCGTAAACGTGTAAAAAGTGGCCCAATTGCAAATGAGGTTTTTTAACTAAGAGGACAAAACATAAATAATGTAAAGAATGATTGACGCATTATTGTTTCGAAATGTAACACATGACTTCGCACAAATGCATATATTTATGTACCCTCTATGTCTATAACTGTGTCACATGCCAGTTTTGTCGTTTTCCAAGTAACCAATGGGTTATCTTTTATCACTATAAATGTACTACATGCTCTTGGTGAAACCAGATAAAGTGAGCAAGGCGGACTTGTCCGCCAAAACGCGTCTGGTCGTCTTTTTTGCAAATAAAGACCCTTGATTAAGAATCCCACGGAGTCGGTGCCTGTTTTTCGGAAGTCTGTGAACACAGGATTGGGTTCATATATATATATATATATATATATATATATATATATATATATATATATATATATATATATATATATATATATATATATATATATATATATATATATATATATATATATATATATCTAGAACAAACAGCCCTTCAGCTTCGAGAAAAGCACACGACTTGTCTCTGCGCCCTCCGGCATAAATGATGACACATCTGATGGTTTCCTTTCTTTTATTTCATTAGCCTACGCGTTTCAGGGCAGTCACACCCCTTCTTCCTGGGCAGCTTGGAACGTCACTGGTATTTACAACAGGTATATATATATATATATATATATATATATATATATATATATATATATATATATATATATATATATATTCCTCTCCTTCCTGCTTCTCCAGGCACGGCACGCAGGACACAAAGATCACCACACAGTTCAACCAGTACCACGGGTCAGTTTATTATCGCCCTAGTTCTCCCTCTGGCATGACGCATTTCGGGTATGGACTACCCTTGATCACATAACGCAACACTGATTAAAGAGACCTTTAAATACTCATTTTTTTATTTTTTTTATTTTTTATATATATATATATTACCTACTGGCGGTCGCCAGTAGGTATATATAGTTAGGATTTTTTCTCTATGGAACTTTTGAAAATTCTATGTCTAATAACTTTGGCGTTTGTGGACGGAATCGGCTGTAATTTTCAGGAAAATGGCACATTTTGTTTCTGAGCAGCCCCTGACAATTTGGGGGGGGTTCGTCAAGGAGGGGCTGAGAAAAAAGGGGAGTCCCAAAACGTGTTTTTCCCATTCATTTTTCCATAGAGCGTTTGGCCTCACTTTTAGCTCGAACGGCTGAATGGATTTACACGAAACTTGGCAAAATTGTAGGGACTGTTAGCCCGATATGCCATTGCTGGGTCTCAATATATGTGCTCCAGTGGATTTCGAGAAATTAACGTTTAAAAAAACAGATATATCTGTGACAGCGTCCCGGATAGCGCTCCAGATCGCGTACTTTTCGCGTAACGGAGCTTTGCGAAGTGAAGCTGATTGGCTCTCCGGTGTCTGTCAACATTCTAAACAGTCCGGTGCGGCCGCCATCTCGTCTCTCAGTAGGATCGAGAGACAAGAGGAGGAGAAAAACGAAGGGGGAATTTAATGAAAGGGGGCAAGGTAGACCCCTCTTGACCCCCTAGGAATGATGTTGGGGTTATTAAAGGGTCCCGTGGGGCAAAAAAAAAAATTTCGCGGTAGAAGCGCTTCCCGGTTCGCGAACCGGGTCGCAAACTGGTAACGAAACGGGAATTCGCCATTTTGTGTTTCGATTTAACTAAATTACAAGATGGAGGAAAAACAATGTGAGAAATGGGTATAAGGGGGTACGGGAGACGTATCCTGACCCCCTATGTTTTCTGAGGGTGGTTGAGGAGGCTCATATATGTTGATACTTGTCTTCCAGCGGCTGCGCGTGAGCGTTTTTTTTTTTTTTTGCTGCGTGATGTCTGTTGACGTTCGATTCGAAGGAAATCAGGAAGTGTTGACCGCCATTTTGACACTGCGAGTAAATATATTGTTAAAAATAATTGTTATAAATTAATCCGTATTGATAAACATTGTGTGCGCCATCTTGCTTTTTTTCCAATGCCACACTTTTGTCGTGCACGGCAGCCATTTTGGATGCTTTGACCAGACCCACTCTCTGCACACTGCCGATCCTCAGCATGGCTCCCCACCCTTGCAAGCATCTCCCCCACGCACTGGTCACCCCCACTCTCTGTCTTATGCATGGGCCATAAACCTCCCCCCATTTGCGCTGCTCTTCCCTGAGAATCACACCCTGTGCCCGTCCGACACCTCCCTTTCACCCTATTCACTACCGCACCCTCTGACACTCCTCTTCCTCTGTGTCTGATTGTCCAGGCCGGTCGCAGGCTATCACCTAGCCCTGCGGATGTAGTTTATGGCCTCAACTGTAAAGAATCACCCCTCTTCAAAGGAGTTACAGTAGATCAAGGCCCCCACCCGATGAGATCCGTCACACTACACGCGTTCCTACAATCTGATAACCATCCTGTATTGTGATTGGGGAGGGGATTCTCACTGTGAGGGTGTGTGGGACCGAGCCTGAAGCGGAAGATTCCAGGGATGCCTTTTTGTACATTAAAGTCTTCACAATTATGTGTCACATTAAAAATATATAGCACTCCAACAAAGTAGTAGGATTATAACACTTTAATAACTTATAAATATATACATCGCAACAAAAACAGTAAACACCTTAAAACATTTTTATTAAAACAGAAGCAACAATGATCAGTAGTGGTCTGTTGTGCGAATAGTCCCAAGGCAGCATATTTATCTAGAGTGGTGCTGTGTAGGACATTCTGAATGGAAATTAACCAGAACTATAACCATCTACTTCCAATAATATAACTTTTATGCCCAAATTACGCAAAGATTTAGCTAATCTGCTAAAGGGGGGAGTCACCATTTCTTTACAATAATCAATAATGAAAAATCGACATCAATAGGGTTGTCCGTATTCCCGATGCAGCACTATAGTGCAACATACACAGCACCTGGGGTGTCAAGATGAACAGGTCCTAGCTGCTTTACCAATGACTGACAAATGCTATATTAAACACTTACTATGTATAATACTTGCGTTCACAATACTTTTACTTTACAAAACAGAACAAAAGATGTCCCCTGTAAGTAAACCCATATTAGCTGTTTCAGTTATTGAACATCCTAAGGTTTTATGACATGGGGAACAGTAGTGATATCCTGGGCGGGTGATGGAACTGGGTTTGTTAATGGAAAAACATCTACAGAGAAAACTATTGGTAAATTATACTTCTCCGGAAATTTAAAACTCACAAATGTTTCATTTGTGTAATCGTTTCAAAAACATGTACATTAAAAAACTAAATACGCTCCACTGTTTTAGAAAATCTTTACAGTTTGCTACATCACCCTTTAAAGTTACAACTACGAAAACCTACTTACTTAAGCTGCTGAATTCGGCTTCAAATGTAAAGCATAAGTTCAAGCTAGCATATCATATTTTTAAAAGGTTAAACATAATTGATATGCAAATTTAAATACTACCCTTTCTTAATGGTGACACCTTATCTGTCCTATATCCCACAATTTCCATGAGCAAAGCAAAAGAAATTCTGAGGCCCTGAAGAAATAAGGCTTACTGTGGGGTTCAACTCAATCTGGTGTTTGGGCGCTTTCATGGTTTGGGGTGATATTCTGTGACAGGGTGCAGGCACCAGAAGAATTTTAGCCTAGTTCATCACATTGGAGAATGAGGGTCTGGGTAAATATCTAATCTGGTGAAGAACCATCCCTTTTTTAAACCCCATGGTGACCAACTATAGTTTATTCTCTATTTTGTTTCCTTGCCATAACAAAATAAAAGTCTTGGGTTATTTATGGAAGGGAAGACTTTTTGTTTCTTCCAATTTTTTAAAAAAAACAAAGGTTTAAGGAAAGGCAACCCTTAATGTGCATGTTTTCCACAGAAATTTGCCTTTGGAAACTAGAGGCAATAAATAAGGCCGAAATCTGTATTTTGTTTTTGGATACACATGTTATTTGTGTCTGTGTAGTCATTTTTATGCATGACTTTATATGGAATGGTTAAAATAACTTATGATGCAACTTAACAGGAAAGATCACAAACATTCCAATGAGTGCTATGTCCCAGGTTTTACATAAAGTAGTGTTTACCTAGAGTGGTGCTGTGTAGGACACTCTGAATGGAAATTAACCAGAACTATAACCATCTACTTCCAATAATATAACTTTTATGCCCAAATTACGCAATTACTCAATTTTTGATGATTAATCAAATGGCCTTTTTTCTGCTTCACTAGACATCCTTCATAGCCAATGACTGCATATTTTCCATTATTGAAAAAACTAAAGTGACAACTTCCTCATCCTTAATTTGTCTTTCTTTGTTCCTTAAGATGTCATCTGTGTCAACCTCTTCCGAGAATGCAGATGCGTTAGGGATTTCCTTGTGTTTCTTAATAGCATTGGTGTCTGCACACTTCTTTGTCAATTCTGTGAACATGACAGCTGCTTCATAGACAGACGATATCTTTGTTAAGTCATTAGTGTTAAGTGTGTCTGAAACTACAGTGACCTTCTCTGTTTTACTTTCCTCAGACACTACAGAGTTTTGTGTGTTGTTCTTCTGAGCGACAATTATTCCAGAGGTTATTCTAGCGTTGTTCTAGCGTTTCACTTGCCATTCAGCGGTTTTCCGCCCGCTTTTGCTGCACTGTGTCTCGTCAGTAGCGGTCTGTTGTGCGAATAGTCCCAAGGCAGCAGAACGCGCTGAGATCTGGACGGCACCCAGGTCATGTCCAGTAAGTTGCCGCACTGGTTTTGGTATCCTACAATGCTGTTCCGAAAAACGGCGTGGAGTGCCCGGGGGGCGGGGGGGGCAAGGCAGCGTGAATGGGCCTCCCCAGGTGGAGGCTCGTCTGCTGTAGTGGGGCGCCCCTTTACCGTTTCAGTTGCCATTCCGCCCGCTTTTGCTACACTGTGCCTCTTCCGCCATTCAGCTGTTTACCGCCCGCTCTTGCAGCTACAGCGTCTCGCTCACCATGTAGTTGAGTTGCTTCCACTCTTGCGGTGCAGCGATAGGCGGCTGCCACAGGACTCTTAAAATGGCAGCCGGCTCTTCGGATTTGGGCGTGGTCCACTAAAATGGCCCTGGGACACCTTGGAACTCGGACGCTTGTCTGCTAGGGCATGGGCCCCATTCCCGAAAGCGTCCCCTCAGCCTTGAAGATTCTATAAAAGTCTTGGGGTCCCCCGACTCCCGCAGGCTTCCGGTGCCATGATTGCTTGCGGAATGGCCACGACGGAGCTACGAGATGGTGGTGCTCTCATGCTGACGCCAGCTTCAGTCTGAAACATCCAGAAACACTGTAGACTATCAATTCGATGAGTTCCGGTGGAGCCCCAACGTGACCCAGTAGGGAAGAACTTGCCCTCCCCTTTTTTGAGTGATGGTTCTTGTTGCCTGTCCCCTCTGTTGTCATCTAACGGAACCTTTTTTGATTGCCGAGTGAGAAAAAAAAAGGTGGGTCTTTCATCGTTTTGGAAAAAAAATTTTTTAATCCAATGAAAAGTGTTATTTTTAGGTCATATGATCAAGCCTTCCATCATTAGGAAACCAAAAGTAAAATGAACCAATGAAAAGTTTTATAAACAAGTCACATGACCTGTTATGCGGCTTTGGGTTATAAAAAGCATACAAAACTCGTTGGCCCATGAGGCGGCGTCAGTAGCGGGCCGATGTGCAAATAGGCCGAAGGCAGCACAACGCGCCGAGATCCGGATGGCACCGAGGTGGTGTCCAGCAAGTTGCCGCACTGGTGTGGCCATCCTACAATGCTGCGCCGAAAGACGGCGTGTTTCCCACTCAAAATACATAAAATGGCGAAAGACGGCGTGTCTCCCACTCAAAACATATAAAATGGCGAAAGACGGCGTGTCTCCCACTCAAAACACATAAAATGGCTAAAGACGGCGTTTCTCCCACTCAAAACACATAAAATGAAGTCTAGACTAAAAGGCAATGATCATATTTTCTACTCTTGCTATAGTTGTTCATGCACTGAGGGTGCTGTAAAAAAAAATAGAAAAATGAACCCGATTCAGCACTATAGTGCAACATACACAGCACCTGGGGTGTCAAGAGTGAACAGGTCCTAGCTGCTTAACCAATGACTGACAAATGCTATATTAAACACTTACTATGTATAATACTTGCGTTCACAATAGTTTTACTTTACAAAACAGAACAAAAGATTGTTTATTAGCATAGTGATTGGAGCAGTTATATACATATTCGGGCATAGCAATAATCAGAATGTCACATTCACATGTCTGCTCAGTGTTTACAGGTACTTAGTATCATTGATTTTTCATTTTCGTCCGGACCATGGTGACCAACTATAGTTTATTCTCTATTTCGTTACCTTGCCATAACAAAAAAAAAGTCTTGGGTTATTTATGGAAGGGAAGATTTTTTGTTTCTTCCAATTTTTTTTCAAAACAAAGGTTTAAGGAAAGGCAACCCTTAATGTGCATGTTTTCACCAGAAATTTGCCTTTGAAAACTAGAGGCAATAAATAAGGCCGAAATCTGTATTTTGTTTTTGGATACACATGTTATTTGTGTCTGTGTATTCATTTTTATGCATGACTTTATATGGGATGGTTAAAATAACTTATGATGCATCTTAACAGGAAAGATCACAAACATTCCAATGAGTGCTATGTCCCAGGTTTTACATAAAGTAGTGTTTACCTAGAGTGGTGCTGTGTAGGACACTCTGAATGGAAATTAACCAGAACTATAACCATCTACTTCCAATAATATAACTTTTATGCCCAAATTACGCAAAGATTTAGCTAATCTGCTAAAGGGGGGAGTCGCCATTTCTTTTCAAAATTTATTCACCCATCCGTAGCCTCTCTAATCTCCATTACAATGTGTTTGTTGCTATCGCTAGCTGATGAAAAAACTAAAGTGACAACTTCCTCATCCTTAATTTGTCTTTCTTTGTTCCTTAAGATGTCATCTGTGTCAACCTCTTCCAAGAATCATCAGCGTGCATAAATACGAAAATGTTTTTACTTACCACGTACTTGACATTTTACAGCTTTTCATATTTGCTATTAAAAAACCATTGAAATTCACTGAAAAAACCATAGGTTATAGACCATATATAGTTAGGAATTAGCATTTACAAAACCTTAATTTACTCGCACAAAACCATAGAAATTCGAATATATAGTTAGTTGCAATAACTATATATCGCGCACCCGCAATCCACTGCTGATGATGTCACATATTACATCATTCATGACATGGTCAGTGACATCACTCATGACAACACTGATGACATCTTAAATGACATCACTGATGACATCTCAAATGACATCACGGATGACATCTCAAATGGCATCACTGATGACATCACTGATGACATCTCATTTGACATTACTGATCACATCACTGATAATATTATTCATGTGATAATACGATGAACCTCTTCAGACTCTAATATAACCTTAGATACAATCAGTGTAAACAGACACTCACAGACTGTCATTCATCCATGGAGTTACTCACACACCTAGTCAGTCATGCAAAGAATCAATCACACCTCCATTTCCTCAACTATACAGTTATACACACCTTACTTATTCAAACATATACTAACACATATTTACTCTCTTATACAATCCCTGATACAAGTTCACAATGATCCATACAGCCACTCAAACATTCACTGGCTCTTATGCACAGTTATTTATATATGTCAACTCTCACGTGTACTGTGTTTTACATATGTACTTACTTTGAAATGTAGCACTGAGATATCCATTCACTCACCAATACACTCATGCACACAGTCAACCGCCCATACAGCTGTTTCCACATGCAGTTTTGAACCCATACATCTAGTGAATCAACTGTTCACACATCTATGCACAGAGTCACACACCTCCAAGACACCAACACACACACACTCCCTCTCCCATACAAATACTTGGGCAACCAATCAATAACCCATATAGTTACTCATATAGCTACTGATCAACACATGCAGCAGTTTACAGACAACAGATATAATGTTCTCAAATTAAGACAGTTTAGTCACTAACCCATGCACTCAGTGAGACACATTTAATCACTCTCTCATACAGTCAGTCATGCACCTACTAAATCCTTCATCCAGACACTTATACATCCACTCATTCTTCAATATGTAAGACATATTTTAACTTTACAGAAACATGTCTTGAATGATGTAATATGTGACATCATCAGCAGTGGATTGCGGGTGTGTGATATATAGTTATTGCAACTAACTATATATTCGAATTTCTATGGTTTTGTGTGAGTAAATTAAGGTTTTGTAAATGCTAATTCCTAACTATATATGGTCTATAACCTATGGTTTTTTCAGTGAATATATATATATATATACATATTCACTGAAAAAACCATAAGTTTTAGGGGTGTTATAGTTAGTTGGATATTTCACTCGTACAATTCATTGAAATTCCCATGTTATAGTTAGTTGTACTAACTATAACTCGCGCGCCCGCAAACCACTG
The DNA here is from genome assembly GCF_964263255.1 of Lissotriton vulgaris. Lineage (NCBI taxonomy): Eukaryota > Metazoa > Chordata > Amphibia > Caudata > Salamandridae > Lissotriton > Lissotriton vulgaris. The sequence goes on from NW_028245942.1 coordinate 26,233, forward strand.
CTGATGATGTCACATATTACATCATTCATTACATGGTCAGTAACATCACTGATGACATCTCAAATGACATCACTGATGACATCACTGGTGAAATCATCCAGTGAATGTTGTTTGCTTCGATATTTAAATAAGTATTATATATATATAGCAATCTGCCTTGAAGACTGAGTGGATGTATAAGTGTCTGAATGGAGGATTTAGTAGCAATATGATTGACTGTCTAAGTGAAGAATTTAAAGAGTCTCACTAAATATATGGGATAGTGATTAAACTGTGTGGATACCTGTATCAAGCTATCTCTTGTTGTGTAAACTACTACATAGGTTGGTTACTAGCTATGTGAAAGTCTATATTAGTTATTGCCCGATCCTCCCTAGTTTACTTGGCCTTCATGGACGTATCATCTGCTTTTGATTTAGTTAGTAGGTCCAAACTCTGGTCCACTTTACTGGCCTATGGACTGGATGAGGCATTGGTAAATTTTTTGGCACATCTTCACAAAGATCTTAAGGCCCAGGTTAGGATCGGCCGAGGGGGTGAGGTTATGGGAGCTATCGGGGTCGGCAGGGGAGTTAGACAGGGGTGTGTTTTGGCACCCCTGCTTTTTATTATTTATATTAACGTACTGAGCAATTCCCTAAAACCGTCGACCACAGATGTCCTCATAATTAATGGTAAATTATCACCAGTACTATTATACACAGATGATGCGGTCCTTATAGGCCGCACAACAAATTCCCTGCATAACTTAGTTAAGATTTTTGTTAATTATATGGACAGCCTGGATTTATGTGTTAATTTAAAAAAGTATTTTATTATGTCATGTGGACCAGGAAAGCGCCAACTCAACTCTATATCTGTAGGTAATGACAAATTTGCATCCACCAGCACTTTTCCCTATCTTGGGATGGGCTTTGCTGCGAACAGCTCATTGACTGAGCATTTGGCTCACTTCACGAGCAAGTTCTCAAAGGCCATCAATTCCATCCTCAGTCTCCTCCGGCCAAAGAAAACAGGTGCTATTCTAGCCATTTTAAAAATGTCTAAACTGCAATGTGTCCCAGTAGCCAAGTATGGGGCTCTGGGGCATTGCGAATAGCCACTGCATCCAGCAGGAAGAAAACAGGTTTTGCAGAAAGCTGCTGGGTGTCCCAAATTCTACTTCACAATACATTTGTCATAGGGAACTTAACTAAAATGTTATTAATGATTTTATCAATGCTCGCCCTGCTCTTTTTTGGTTATCAGTTTGGAAGAACCAATCTGCGTCCTTATCCAGAGAAATTATAAGCGATTGTGTTAAATGGGAAAGAGGAATGGATATTCCTTGGCTCTCGGGTGTTTATCAGAGTCTCTGCAGCATAACAAAGGCAGCCTCTTTTTAAACCTGAGTACAGCTGATAGATTCAATAAAAAAATGAGTAAAAAAACGCACTCTTCACATTTTATAACACTGGATGAATTAGCATGGAATTGAAGAAACCCTCCGTGCTAAGTTATATGAGCATAGAATTTTACAGGCATCCTTTACCAATATATCTTACTTTGCCCATGACTTATTGGGAAAGGAGCCTTTTATTTTGTTTGAGAATGGGCACTATTAAATTTCTGCTATGTTTCCCTTTTGGCTATCAGCCCAACCTTGTTCATACACTATGCTCTTGTGACGGGGTGAGTGTACAAACTGATTTGCATTTTTTGTTTCTCTGTCATTATTATTTAAAATATGTGAAGTGGTTTTTAACCCCATTTTTTAAAAAGCAGAGACCTGTTTCCTTGGATAAAGCCTATCAGATGTGGTTTTCTTTAAATAATGAAGAATTAGTTTTCCGCACTTGCACTTTCTTGAAAATTGCCACCCGAGCCCGTAAGATGATGTCCAATCTTTGGCATGTTTACCCCTGTATGAAAACCTTGCTAAATCAATTGATGAATTGCTAATGATGTATTACTATGAACTGTCTAATCTATTTTGATATGGATTTTATCACTTCGTTGTATAATTGTTATTTTATTGTGCTTTTATGGATTTTTGGAATCTGAATAAAGTCAATTTTGAATTGAATTGAATTAGTTAAGTGAGTATTTGTATGGGATAGTGAATGAATATGTGTGTGGTTGGATGGGAGGTGTGCGGCTGTCTAAAGATGTGTAAATAGTTGATTTAGTAGGTATATGAGGTTAAGACTGTATGTGGAAACAGTTGTTTGGGTGAGTGAATCTCTTTATGGGTGTGGTGGTGAGTAAATATAGTTCTCAATAATACATGTTCAACAAACTACAAATAAAAAAGTCAGTGTATGTGACAGTTGTATATAAATAAGTAAACCTAAGACTCAGTGATTGTATGAGTGACTGTATGGATAACTGTATACTTGTAATAGTGATTTTCTAACACAATAAGTATGACTTTCTAACTATGTGAATAATTGAAGGGGTGTTTGTGTAAGTGTGTAGCTTAGTAAATGTTAGTATGATCAATTATTTGCATAAGTGAGTAGGATGACTACATAAGTGAATGGGATGTGTGCTAGTGTGTAATATCAATGTAGGTGTATAAGTATATTTAATAGTGTTCTATTGATCTTTGTTAGCATGTATGAGTGAATCTATAGGTAAGTGTTTAGATGTGTGTGTAGATGGAGTAATCACTGAGTGGGTTTTTAGAAACTTGTATTGGTGTGTCAATGGTTTCAAATATGCACTCCATATTTTATAATGAGTGTTGAAAGGTTATACTAGTGTATGATAAGATGTATCAGATTGTCACGTGGATGATCTCATCAGTGATGTCATCAGTGATGTCATTTGAGATGTCATCAGTGATGTCCTCAGTGATGTCACTGACCATGTCATGAATGATGTAATATGTAATATCATCAGCAATGGATTGGGGGGAGGGAGGCAAGATGGCGGCCGCTACTGCAGGGGGGGAGGCAAGATGGCGGCCGCTACTGCAGCCGTGTGTGGAGCAGTGGTGTTCTCCCGATGTCCGACCTGACCTGGTGCTGACCGGCGTCTGTTCTACTGCTGCTGCTGTTTTTTGAGTCGAGTGCGAGCTGAATCTCTCCTGAGCTCTTGTGACTGTTCGAGGCAGCGAGGTTGCGGGGTTACGTGGCTGCTGTGCCGCGGTCAAGACGCGAGCTGCGGCATCTCGGAGAAACAGACGGGAGTGCCTGGAACTTCCCTGCTGTTGCCGTCAGGCTGGTGCGGTGGTCGGAGGCTGCTGCATGCCGCGGGCAGAGATGTGACCCGGGGTGTTTCTGAAACCTCTCTGCTGTTGCCGTCAGGCTGCTTGAGGCTGGTGCAGTGGTCGGTAGCTGCTGCATGCCGCGGGCGGAGACGCGACCCGCGGCGTTTCTGTGAGAGAGGCGGGGGCACCAGCACCAGCGAGAGTCAGGGAGCTGAGATGAAAGCTTTCCGTGGCTACTTTGTTTCAGCGTTTGGAGGTTGCTGAATACTGTGTTTGGAGACGCATTCAATGTGAGCAGTACCTATTTTGGGGAGAAAAGCAATAACGCTTGTTGGAACTTTTACCGAGTTTGATGCACTGTGGCGTGGCAGGTCATAACTACGGGGGTGAAGCTGAGAGCTGCAATTCTTGATGGAGGTGTGTGGAAGCGGGTAAAAAGGAGCTAAAAGGAGTAAAAAGAGCTAACAACCTAAGGAGTTTGAAGACTTACATATTTCCCGGTAGGAAGCTTCTGCTATATTTATTGAAACTTTGTGTCTGAGTTAGCAAACAAGTGATACTGCAAGTGTTTCTTCTGAAGGCTATTTGGAAAATACTGCAAAGACAGGAAAACTCTTAAAAGTTCAACTAAACTTATTGACACTACATTGACACTGTTATAAACTGCTACAGATTGTCCTCTAATTAGTTACATAAAGGGCTGCAACCTGCTGATATCAGCACAAGAATTTCTGTCATAAAAAGAAACTACGATTCTCTGAACAATTAAAGGATCAGTTATGGCCCCTAAAGGCAGGGGAGCAAAAAAAACTGCTACTAACTCAGCTAACCTTTTAAACACCACGCCAGGAACTACAGAAAAAACGGCAGTAGCACCGATGTCAGTAACAGAGACAGAAACCCGAAGTTGCCAGCTAAATGGGACTACTAAAGAACCCGTAATACCTGAGCTATTCAGAAAAAAAAATACAGCTAATCCCTCTAAAAACAGTATTAATGAGCAGAATTCTTCCAAGGCTTTACTTGGCGCTACTCCTAAAAACCATGACGCAATTCAGCCAGTTAAACCCTCCTTAAGCAACAGCTGAAGATGGAGTTGGAGTAAGAGCGGGAGTGAGTGATGATGCTCTAGCTGAACTTTGTCAAGCTGTAGAGGAAGTTAGAGTGTCACCTAGGGTGAATGAACAGCTTTTGAACGACGCAGATTCCATTGAATCAGGGGGTCAATTTTTCTCCATGTCTGATGTGTCGATAACATCTGATAGGGACCTTGATGAGGAGCTACTTAATGAGGGTCATCAGCCTGTAAAAGATTGAGCCGATGACTGCAATCAAATTTCAGAAGAAGACCTACCTGGATCTGACTTTCTATTGAAGGAAGGAGCCCCAAACATTGTTCGTAGGGTGGTAGAGGCCAAAAATCCCCTCACAGGTGAAAATGTAGGCTCTATAAATCAACCGCAGTGGGAAGGGGCTGGCATGACTTCATAAATCGATGCTGAATCTCCAGAGCTATTGGAGGGAGACGAAGAGATTACATTAAAGTCAATATATAAACTACAGACGTCTATGTATAGATTGATCATGGCTCATAGAGAGGAAACTAAAGCGGAAGGGCTTCGTACTCAAGGAGCTGTGCGTAAGTTGCAGAATGTTATTCGCCGGTTGGCTAAGTCTAGTACTGAAACCAATCTGAGAGTACAGGAGACTGAAACCCGTATATCTGCTGTGGAATATGAATTAACCATACAAAAAACCTCAATTAAGGATCTGGATAGTACTAGACATGATATTGACTGGAAATTGACTGATTTGGAAAATCGCTCACGGCGTAACAACTTACGTATATTGGGAGTGGCTGAACAATCAGAGGGAAAGGATGTTCAACGGTTTGTTGTAGAGATGCTCTCAGATGCCTTTCAGGATCTCAAAGGATGGGACTGGGATAAAGAAGTTATAAGAGCTCATCGTTTTCCCTTTAATCAAAAACATGATAGGGGGGGAAACAATAATCCAAGAGCTATTCTTATATGTTTGCAGAATTACCTACTCCGTGAGAGTCTGTATGATTTGGCTAGGCCATCTAAAACTAGAAAGGGTCTGGGGCATGAGTTTTTTGTTCGACCAGATTTTTGTTCGGCGACAGTGCAGCAACGCTGGAGACTCAAACAATTAATGGCACCAATACAATCTAAGGGGGGCAAGTCTTTCTTCTGAATCCTGCTAAACTTAAGGTTGTGCACAAGGGGAGAACTATCTTTTTTGTATCTGAGATCAAAGCACAACAATTCTTAGAAGCAATGCAGTAGCGACTGATAGGATAAAGGTTAAGGATAATAATTACTTTCAGCTTCAGTGGGCTGCCCCTCTATTTATGATTTACTCTTTATGACTCTTTTTTTCTTTGTGCCAGAGATAGAACACTTTTCAGGTCTGGTTGGCCCGGGCAGAACTAAATAGCTCATACTCACTTACCATCAATGAGGGCATTAGCCCTTACGCTTCCAGTGGGGGGGTGTTGGGGAGAGGGTGGGCTGGGAAGGGTATGTTGGGGAGGATGCGGGTGGGAAAAAGCTTTCTTTGGGGTGCAAGGACATACAGCTAAAAGATGTATTTATTCTAAGTTTACGATATTTGTATGGCAGGTGTCGAATTCTGGAACTTTCTGTTATTATATGTTTAACTGTGCTAACATACTAAAACAATATAATGGCTAAATTGACGATATGCTCCATCAATGTTTGTTGGCTAAATGACAAAAGAAAAAGGGGTATAATGGCTCAGATGTTAAATTTATGCGGCTGGATTTAGTCTGCATACAGGAGACTCATATCTCCTGGTCAAATAGAGGGTGGCTAAGAGATCTTGGACTGGAAGTAGTAGGGTGCTCCCGTCAGAGCTCTACAATAGGAGGGGTTGCAATTTTAAAGAGGTTTGGATTAGGGGAAACTAAAAGAGTCAAAGAAGACCCATTAGGACGATGGGTTATTGCTGAACTTAAATTTGGAGGACTGACTATTACTATCTGTTCATTATACGCCTCTATAGCTGATGACCCCACAGTCCTACATCGTCTAAGTTTGGAGCTAGCTCAATGGCCACCCAATATTATATTATGTGCGGATTTTAATCTACATTTGGATGAAACATTTGACATCTATGGCAGTACCCCATATATAGGCAGGAAGAAGAAGGTGTTTAAAGCACTTAAGGGGATTATTCAAGAGTATAGATTGCTAGATGTAGGGTATGAGAAAAGGGGGGGAATGTTTGGATGTACTTTTTTTCCTGCCCCTCATCAAAGACATTTTAGACTGGACTACTACTTCGTCTCTAAGACTTTATATAATGAACTCACTCAAGCGAAATATGGGGTGCTACCAAAAATTATATCAGATCATAATCCCATAACTTTTAATTTTGAGTTAAACACTCCACCCACCCCTCGATCATGGTCATCTGATCGCAAACTATTGTTTGATTTATCTTATGTTGAACATATGAATATCTGGATTCCTGAATTTTTCTCTAACAACAAGGGCACTGCATCCTTAGAAATAGTTTAGGACGCTTTCAAGTGTGGGGTTCGGGGAGAAACACTGAGCTACTCAATAAGAAAACAGAAGGAGACTAGAAAGCGAGAGGAATTAGAAATGAAAAATTTAAGATTGCTAGAGATTCAGCTTATGCAGGCGTGTAATAAAGGATTAGCTACAGAAACTATTATAAAGGAACTACTGACTCTTAAAGTCAAGACTCATCAAGGATTTGCCTTAAAGTTTGCTCAGTAAATCTCTGCTTTCAGACGGAAGTTAATGAAGTTGGAGAAAACTCAGCAAAATATTTGGCTAAGAGGGCTAGACAGAAAGCGACATTTGCGAGTATTGATAAAATTAACAATCTGACCGGGATGACTGTTAATAAAATAGAAGACATACTTAAAGTATTTAGTGATTTCTACCTTAAATTTTATACCGAGGATGCCATGCTAAACTGTTCAGATCAGATTACTCAGTTTATTGAATCAGCCTTGAATGCCACCTTACCTAGTGATGAGAAGGAGAAATTGGGTTTACCAATTACTTGGGAGGAAATTGAACTTTCTCTGATGTCCTTAGCTTCAGGAAAAGCAGCGGGCCCTGATGCTATTCCTTTAGAGTTTTTTAAACAGTTTCGGAGTGCCCTAAAATCAGAACTAGTGGACTTATGTTTGAGAGCTCAACAAGGTATTACCCCTCAATCATGGCACAACTCTATAATTACTGTTTTTCTTAAAAAGGGCAAATCCCCTTGATCACCCTCATCCTTTCGTCCCATATCATTCATAAACGCCAACAGTAAAATGTTCTCTAAAATTCTAGCCTCACGATTATCCAATTTCATTTCTCCTTTAGTTTCTGTATATCAACATGGCTTTATTCCAGCCAGAGACACTGCTGATCACATTCGACGAGTGATTACGTTCCTGGATTGGTCCCAAGCAACTCGGTCTAATGCTGAAAAAGCCTTTGACCGGGTTGCTTGGGGCTATCTATGGGAAATCTTATCCAGGAAGGAACTAGGTCTTGGTATTATAAAAGCTTTAAAAACCTTGTACACTGCTCCTAAAGCTTGTATTTGAATCAATGGGCAAATCTCCCCTTCTTTCTCAATCACCAGGGGCACCCGACAAGGATGACCCTGTTCACCTTTACTTTTTGCTTTTTACATCGACCCTTTAATCAACCGTTTTATTTTGGAACAAAAAATTAAACCTATTCATCAAGGTAATATTAATTATCGAGCTCTAGCTTATGCTGATGACATAGTGATAACTACTACTGAGGTTCAGACCGCTCTACCAGCGATTAATGACCTTGCTAAGCAATTTGGGTTTTTCTCCGGTTATAAACTCAATCTGGAGAAAACGCAGATTCTTTGCTCTGGGGATAACCCACCTTCGAATATTTCCACTATCTCAGACGTCACATATCTAGGAATTAAGATCTCCCTGCCCATAGAGAAAATACCAGAACGTAATATAAATCCTGTAATAACTCAAATTAACATCACATTGCAGTGCCAAGATCATCTACATTTATCATTGTACGGCAGACTTAACATCTTAAAAATGCTGATTTTACCAAAAGTACTGTATATGTATAGCACAATACCATTAGAATTCCAATCGCTCTGCTTCAAGAATTTAGAAAGAAGCACTTCTCGGTTTTTATGGGGCTATAAACGTCATCGTAAAGCTCTTAAGAAAATGATACTTAGCAACAAATGTGGCGGATGGAGTGTTCCTTACTTTCTTTTTTATTACTTATCTGCCGCACTACAATATATAAGTCCTTAAATTATGGGAGATAGAGTAGAAGTGCCGAATTGTCAAACTCCGTCAATCTACAAAATGATTATGGGTGAGAAAGCTACCACAAAAAATCAAAGTATAAGACACTGAAGGCAGCCTTTGGAGTGTGGCAAAAAGTTTGAAAACATATAAATATATTTAAGCTAAATTCTTATACCCCCTTAATATCAACGGGTCTTCTACCAGACATTTTCTGTGATTCAACGATGTATAGGTGGGAGCAGAAAGGAATATGGTATTTGGGAGATTTATTCAGTAACGGTCAAATTGCTTCATTCCAGGAATTAATGAACAATTTTTCCTTGGTAAGAAATGACTTTTTTAAATTTCTTCAACTTCAAAGCTTCTTACAGAGGCACCCCTTAACTTCCCAGCTAAAATGACAAAAATTCCATTGTTAGAACTTTTGCAGAAAAAGCCCCGTATAGGAACTCTTTACTCAAGTTTGATTCAGGAATGTGGGGACGATCTAGGACAATGTCAGTTGAAATAGGCTAATAGCCTAGGTATACCTGATGTTGATATTTTGCTATCTATTAAAGTTGCTTCAGACTGTCTGATCACAGGGATGATAAAATCCCAACATTTTATGTGTATACACAATCTTTACTATACTCCAAGTAAAGTTGCCAAGTAGAGCACGACAACGGGTACGAACTGCAGTTGCTGTGGATTATTTGCAGCTGATGAATTGCATATGTTTTTTTCTTGCCCTAAACTTAGTACGTTTTTTCAACAAATTGAAAACTTCCTTTCCATTGTTGTTAAATGTGAGATTAAAATAACTGCTGAACTGGTGTTATTGGGCATCGATCATACTTCTATTAGGTTAAGACCAATTTCTTACTTCTTATTTATATGTATGGCTGCAGCCAGGTCCTGTATTACTAAGGAATGGATTAGCCCGGATCCTCCTTCATTCTTCACTTGGCGTGAAAAACTATTGTTTATGTATAATATCGAATCTGCTATATACAAGTTAAAGGGGGTTAAAAGAAGAGCTTTGGGGGAGAAAATGTGGGCACCAATTGCCGAATGGATTTAATTAATTATGCTACTTGAATTAGATATATTTTATGAACTCTTCTGTATTTCATGAGGATACTTTGTTATTTCTGTAACTGTGTACTGCTGTATTTCCTTGCAATAAAACAATAACATTTTTTAAAAAAGCAGTGGATTGCGGGCGCACAAGTTATAGTTAGTACAACTAACTATAAAGTGGGAATTTCAATGGTTTTGTACAAGTGAAATGTCCATTTAACTATAACACCCCTAAAACCTGTGTTTTTTTCAGTGAATTTCTAAGGTTTTTTAAATGCTAATTCCTAACTATAACATGTCTGAAACCTATGGTTTTTTCAGTGAATTTCTAAGGTTTTTTAAATGCTAATTCCTAACTATAACAGGCCTCAAACCTATGTTTTTTTCGCTGAATTTCAAAGGTTTTTTAAATGCTAATTCCTAACTATAACATGTCTTAAACCTATGGTTTTTTCAAAGAATTTCAAAGGTTTTGTAAATGACAATTTTTTTTTCTTTTTTAATTAGAAAAAAATGTATTTAAAAAAAGAAAAAAGAAAACACTCCACTCTGTCGAAAGCCATGGAGGCGTCCAGGGAAACCATGATCGCCTGTTCCTGCAGATGACCGGCCGACCCCAATATGCTATGGAGTATGCGCAGATTTAGAGCGGTGCTGTGCCGCGGCATGAACTCTGACTGATCCAGGTGTACCAGGGAGGAGATCACTTTCACCAGTCTGGTGGCCAATAATTTGGCCAGGATCTTGGTTTTGGCATTCAGGAGAGAAATGGGTCTGTAGGAAGAGCATACTTCCGCAGGTTTGCCTGGCTTGTGAATAAGCACGATATTGGCCGTATGGAGTACACCTCTGTCTCTACTGTCGGTGAACATAGCCCTCAGATAGGGAGCAAGTTTGTTAGCACTGAGTTTGTATAGTACGACCGGAATGCCGATCGGACCAGTGGCTTTGCCGGACTTAACCTGACGGATAGCCTGTGCGACTTCGTCATCCGTGAACGCCGAATCGAGGAAATCACGGTCTTCTTCGGATTAACTCTGCATAATTATATCTCTAATCATTTCCTCATTATCGACTTCTGTAAACCTGTCTCCCGCAGTATAGATCTCTTGAAAGTATTTCGCGAATTCATCAGCCACAGTCTGCGGGTTTGTAAGTCTACCCGAGGACCGACTCTCCAATTCAGGCACTAGTAGGGACAGACGTTCACCCCGCTCGAGCCAGGCAATAAGCTTGCCTGCTTTGTCTCCATGCTCAAACACGCGACTCTGTGTTGCACTGTGATGCGCTAAGGATCCTTCCCTGGCAAGATTCCTATATTCTTCCTCACGGAGCCTCAAGAGGTGGAGGCCGGCCTCCGACGGAGACTCCGCCACCCGCCTCTCCTGGGACAGGACATCCTCCTCCTTCCCGAGCAGCACATCCAACCCTTCTTTCTTCTTCTTGGAGACAATGGATAACAACTCCCCTCCGGCCACCGTCTTAAATGCTTCCCACAGCGAATTGGGGGAATCAACCGAGCTAAAATTCTCAGAGAAATACCGAACAGACATGTGGCGCACCTCCTTAGCAATGACCGGGTCTTTCAGCCGCCATGCTTCTATGGGAGCTATCCTGCCCACAGCCGGAAGCTCCAGTGCAAGGCACAACCAGAGCGGAGAGTGATCAGAGACACCCCTCCCCAGATGTCTGACCTCCGACACATACAATACCATCGCAGCTGGGAGGAGGACGTAGTCCAAGCGTGAGAGAGTGCTGTGTTCAGCCGAAACATGAGTGTAATGTGTAATGCTAGGATTACGGACGCGCCAGCAATCAATCAGTCCCAACGTACTCATAAAGTCAGACAACCATCTCTGCGCCTGTGGCAGCAGTCGCGGGGGGCCCGATCAATCCCACCATCCACCACTGAGTTAAAATCGCCTCCCAACACCAGATGACCAGGGGAAGGGTAAGGAAGATGGTCCCCAAGTCTCGGAACGTCTCGGTCTGGAGAGCAGGGGGAACATAAATTGATAAAAATGTGACTGTATGGCCCCCAACAAGTCCCACACTCCAGCATACCGACCTCTATGATCCACCCAGGTTGCCTGCACAGAGAAGGGGAAGGAGTTTTTGAACAGTATCCCAACACCCCTAGAACCAGTCGTCTAGCCAGCCTGTACTACTAGTTTGTAACCTCCTCTATGCATGGCCTTACACTTGTTCCCCACTAAATGAGTCTCTTGGAGCAGTACTATGTCTGGGGAGTTCCTTTGGACTAACTGACTGACCATCCCCCTCTTGATCTTATCACCCAACCCGTTAACGTTCCAGCTTAGCTCCTTGATCCCCGATCCCCTGATCTCACGTCTCCCCGGACCCATGTTTTGCAAATAGCCAAACTACATTTCCACCTGAGCAAAAAATAGATCCTAAACCAACAAAAATACAAACTACCCTTACACCCATCTCCCCTCCCCCGACCCTGCACCCCTGCATTTGGCTACCGCCCCCCAACTCGCAGTGTGCCTGTCGCCTCATAATGAAACTAAAGACTATCTAAAAATAGATCGGAGGAGGATAACGGTGCCCCGCTTCCCCGCCTACCCTTAAATCTGAAGCTATCTCTAAGATATGCAACTATAACAATGGGATTAATCTAAAAGCCTTCCCCGCCCCTCTGTTAACGCCATGTCCAAATAAAGTTCTGTATCACCCGGAATCATCATGGAGCTTCTTCTTCTCCACCGTCCTGATCACTGGGGGTCTTGCGGGCCAAGCTCTCAACCCAGTCAGATGCTATCTCAGGATTGGCAAAGGACCAGACCTTCTTGTCCACCTCAACTAGTAGCTTGGCTGGATACATCATGGCATACTTGATGTCCAAGTCTCGAAGCTTCCGCTTGACCCTCCCGAAGCTCTGCCTTTGTCTCTGCACCATTTGCGTGAAGTCGGGAAAGAAATTTACGGTTGAGTTCTCCAACTTAAGGGGCCCATCGGTCCTCGACGTCTGCAGGATAACGTCTCTGTCTCTGAAGTTTAGGACCCTGACGATCATGGGCCGAGGCGGAGCCCCCGGTCGTGGTCTACCTCCGGGGATCCTATGGGACCGCTCCACCGTGAAGAAATTACTGAGTCCCTTCGTTTTCAAATGGTTCATGATTAAATCCTCCATAAACAAGTCCGGGGCCGGCCCTTTGGCTTTCTCCGGTATCCCGATTACTCGCAAGTTGTTCCATCGGGCCCGTCCTTCGTAATCATCCAGCTTGCGAGCCGCCATCTCGCCAGAGGCCTTGAGGTCCCTCACTTCCCTCTGAAGCTCAGCCACATCATCAGTCAAGCTCGCCGTCTTGATATAGAGCGATTTAACCTTCTCTCTGGTCTTAGTGAGATCAGTTCTGATGAGATTAACCTCGATGGTCACGGTATCTAGTTTGTGATCCAGCGACTCCATACGCTTACCCAAAGAGGTTTCGACCCCTCGTATAGCCGCAATTAGTTCAGAGAGCGTTGGTTCCGTAGCCTGACCCGATGACTTCCTTCCACCATCCTACGACTTCCCGAGGGTGACAGGGGAGCTCCTCAGCAGCGCATAAAGGTCCATCTTACTGACCTGGAAAGTTCGGGAACCTCTGGTGTTCTTCGACTGTTGTTTATTGAGGTCCGGCTTGGTCGCCATCTTGGGGTGAACATAGAATACAGGGGCACACGATACTCCGATATGTCCCAGTACGCCAGTGCCAGTGATAATGGCTCCAACTTCGGCCACAACCCGATCTGAGTCACTTCACTCCACTGCGGACGATCGTGATCCGAGCGAGGCGCATCTGGCCTAGGCACGAGGTGCACGATCAAACCAGGAGGGGTGATAGTCGGTGCCCACGTACGGGCATGTCCCCACTCCACTGGCTAGGGAAGTGCAAACAAATCCCATTAGATGGAGTTACGGACCGGCGACCTCCGGTGGCAGACCCCGTTGTTGTTGCACTAGAGCCCGGACCGCCCCCGACTCCAGGTCCCGGGCCCCAATTCGGAAGGCCGCAAAGTTTTCAGACAATGTTTCTCGGGCTCCCGGCGGTCTCCAGAAAAAACGAAAACGGCAGTCGTGTCCTCACGCGCTCAGCAACAGTTCCCCGTCAAATATTCTCAAGATCTCAGACAGCATAGATATCGGGTGGCGGGGTGCACGGTAGCCCTGAGCTCTTGGGTGCCACGAAGCTCCTCCTCCAAATGACAATTTTTAAATGTAATTTTTGTAATTTTTATTTTTTATACTGATTTTCTAAATTTTTTAAAACAGTTTATTTTTAGATAATTTATTTTTTTAAATTACATTATAATTACATTATACATCACATTATAAAATATACTTTGTCAGAATGAATTACTTTAGTTTAAATACTTTGCAAATAGGTAATAGACTTTTAAGTACAGTAGTTACAGTTATTGGAATGGGCAACTCAATTTCAAACACAATGCAACAATGAGGTTCAAGTGAATTTCGAGTTAAATGTAATTAATTACTTTTTGGATTACTTTTCTGACCACAGGACTGGATCCTAAATTCAGTCTTGAGACATCACCTGTAAACAGTTGAGTAAAAGCGTTTTGGCTACAGTAGTGATTTTTAAGGAATTTTATTGTATTTTAAAAGTTGACACTTTTTCACATAGAATAACTAATGTTATCCTATGGAAGGAAATTCACTTATTAGGTAAGTAGTGTGAATGTTACTTTTTCTTACTCAGTGGTGGATCCTGGTTCCACCACGGGTGCATCTCCTGTAAACAGTCGAAATAATGCATTTAAGTCATACAGGTAATTTTTAAGGAATATTTTTAGTTTGTGAAAATAGACTTAAACTTTTCTGGTGAAAACCACACAATGAATTCTTATGGAAGGAAATACAAGTTAGTGGTAAGTACGGTTAGAATTACTTTTCAGGATCAGTACTGGGCTCAAAGAAGCAGCAGTAAGGTCACTCCTGATAACAGGTGAGTAAATTAGAATTCGTAGTTCTGCTGATTTTATATGAATTTTTTAAAGTTCAAAAACTCCACACAGAAGAATTTCCAAGTGAAACCAGGCAGTGTTCGCCTATGGAAGGAAATTCAAGTAACTGGTCAGTATGGTTAGAATTACTTTTCATGGTCAATTACTGGGCTCAAAGATGCAGCAACGACGTCTATCCTGATAACTGGTGAGTAAATCGGAATTCGTAGTTCAGCTGATTTTAGAGGAATATGTGTACGTTTCAAAAATCAACACTTAGAAACTTTTCTGCTGAAAACCACACAATGGATTCCTATGGAAGGAAATAGAAGTTACTGGTAAGGACTCATAGAATTACTTTTCAGGGTCAGTGCTGGGCTAAAAGATGCAGCACTAGGTTCTCTCCTGATAACAGGTGAATAAATCGGATAGTTTTGCTGATTTTACAGGAATATTTGTACGTTTCAAAAATCAACACAGAAACTTTTCTGCTGAAAACCACACAATGGAGCCCTATGGAAGAAAATACTAGTTACTGGTAAGTACGCTTACAATTATTTTTCAGGGTCAGTGCTGGGCTAGAAGATGCCGCACTGGGTTCTCTCCAGATAACAGGTGAGTAAATCAGAATCCGTAGTTCAGCTGATTTTACAGGAATATTTGTTTCAAAAATCAACACTTAGAAACTTTTCTGCTGAAAACCACACAATGGATTCCTATGGAAGGAAATACAAGTTACTGTAAGTACTAAGTATGGGCGAAATTTGCAAATTCAAGGACCGCGAATTCGTGCAAAAGCAAGTAAACGATCCGCTAAATTCGCAAATTCGTGCGAATTTGCAGATTTTTTTTGCGTGTTCGCGGGTTTTTTTGCGTATTCGCGGGCCACGAAGTTACCCATGCAGTCGTACATGGGCGCAGCCATCTTGTGCGCGTTGCGTATTTCCGTTTCCGGGCGCTATTGGCAAGCTCACGTTGTGTGCGGCGCGCTATTACGAGTTCACGCGTGTTTTTGCGTGTTCGCGGGGGAAATATCGCGCAAACTTACCCACACGGTCCTCAATGGGCGCTGCCATCTTGTTTTCATTTATTGGTATGGTTCTGGGCATGCTTTTCCTATCCTCCCCTAATATCTGCAATCCTTTGTTTTTTTGAACTTTTTTTGATCTTTTTACTCATTATCTATCCCTCTATTTTTCTACATCTATATTTTGTGTTTTTTAAAATGTGTCGTTACTTTTAAAGCTACTTTTTAAAACTCTTTTCTTTTCTTTACTTTTTCCCTATTCTTTCCTATTTTCTTTTCTTCAGCTGTCCAGGACCATGCCAAAGGGAGCCGGGAAGAGTAAGGGGAAGGGTCCCGCACCCCGCACCCGGCTCCCATGCGGGCATTTGAGGGGGGTGCAAGTGGTGGCCAGGGAGATTTTCAACTTGGTGGAGGTGGCCGCCCTTATATTTTTTGTTCTCTGCCACCTCCCTAAGACCGTGGCAGCAGGGGCAGGCCCAGTCAAGGATAAGGCCTCCGGGAGCATCACCAGCGGTGGGATAAGGTGTGCCGGACCATGCGGAGGGAGTCAGGGGTCCGGCGCACCTACGACCAAGGGACGCACTGGTGGGTCGACGTCCTCGACCGGGAGCAGGACCTGCTCGACCTGCTAGGTGTGGAGATCCCTGGCCTTGGTGAGTAGCTAATTAATAACTACTTTGTTTTCTTCTGCTCTGTGTTATATTGCTAATCTATTTTTTTCCGGAAGAGTATGAAGGCTGCTGATTCGATTACATTGCAGGTAAATTAATGTTTAAATAGCTTCTGTCATTGCAGTTGCTCACCTGGTAATTTGCGTTGCTACTATGCTTACTTGTTTGCAACTTTTTGCTCATTTGAGAGCATAACTGCGTAATGCTAGAGACAGTAGAGACTCAAGTCTTGTCCTTCTTTGTACTCCTGCTGCCACTAAGAAGAGATAGTGGTGGATCGATACGTTGAGTATATTATTTATTTGTTAGTGGTCTGCAATCATGATGACGGACTGTGTCTGTCACGTGACGTCTCGTGCTGCTGAATGATGGCAGTCGTAGTAGAACCTTTTTGTTGTTGGTGTAGTTAGTGAATTACATAACTTTCCTATTAGAGTGTCTGCGAATCCTGCAATACTGTACTATCCTCCTAGTTGACCAGATCAGATAGGTCAATATATGTAGTGCAATTGTTGTTAATTTGTTTCCCCGAGATAATTTTAGATTGTGTTCAAAGAAATCAAATATTTCAAAAAAACAATCATCCATGTTGTGTTTCTTTATTTCATGATCATCAGCACCTCTCAGGGGAAAGGCGACTAGCACCATTGAGACTCCGGTGGAAGAAGTGGACAGTCACAGGATCAGTCCCTTGCAGGCTCTTCTGCTGGCCACAGTAAGTTGTTCTATTGTTATATTAATACTTATACTTCCCATAATTTTACAGCTCCTATTCATTACAAACTGTTTCCTAATTCTATTTTTTACAAAATAGTCTTTGATCTTCTTTTTTTCTAGACTACTTTCTACATTCTTATCCTGCGTCTACCATCACTCGCTGTGCTACTACTATTTACAATTATGAGTCAGTCTGTGTAGGTAGCTAAGCTTTCCCAGTCGGCAAACGCTGTTAAACAAACTCTGATCCAGCAATAGCTCTATGCACTGAGTGCAGTCATCTGGGTTGCCCTTGAGTCTATTCCAGTCTTCTTAATGTAAGCGATTTGACAATTTCCAACAACAAAATGTCAATGTTTACACCAAGAAAAAGGTAGAAGTTGCCTTTTTGATTTGCTAGGAGCACATACCATACCGCTAGTGTTTCAGGGACTATTCTGCACATAAAGAAGTTTGGACAAGAGAAATAGGACATTATTGATGATAGGTGCAGTTCGACTTTCCACATACCTCAGTCCGAACAGAAGTTGAACCCCCAATCCCCTGAACGACTATCTAGTGTGTCTGACCAATGATTTTACGACCCAGAAGAACAGAAGAAGACTACCGCCGAGTCCCGGCCTATCTGAGTCACTGAAACATGAGTGCCAAGTGCAGTAGTTCAAACCCTTCCGCTCACTCAATCGTGAAAAAAAACCACACAGTGGGGCATATTATCAAGATAGGGTCTTACATTATCGCCGCTTTAATCGGCAGGAAACTGCCGATAAAGCGGCGGTAATGGGCTTGATAATATGCTCTATGAATTCCAATTGAAGCCCATGTTACATGTCTTCACATCTAACATGGGCTTCGATTGGAATTCATAGAGCATATTATCAAGCCCAATATTGCCACTTTATCCGCAGTTTCCTGCCGATAAAAGCGGCGATAATGTAAGGTCCTTTCTTTATAATATGCCCCAGTGTTTGTTAGTTTTTTTTTTTTTTAAACTTTATTGGTAGGAAGGAATAATGGTCAATCAATTGCATACAATCATTTTGTAATCCTGTAGTTCGTACATCATTTCTGTGCAATAATTCGCGGGCTACAATTACGTAATCAAGACATAGTTCCTGCCGTGACATGGGTCTCGTCTAAGCATTCGACTTGTTCCATCTGTTCACAACGTGCATTACCTCGACGACCCCTCTTCCCTGTTTCAGTGATGGTCATGTCTCCCTCCCCTAACTACTAAGAACAAATTCCCCAACATATCCCCCCAACCCTGTGTCATCACATCCCCGTAACTCCCCCCACAGCTCGTAGTCACCTGTGCCGCTGATCGTATCACAAGAAATGTTCAGGCCAGGACCACCTGTATACTCATGTCACATGCCTGAGGCCACCCCCTTTCAGTTGGTCATTCACTCCTCCTCCCCCTCGGAGTCCGATTCCTCTCCCTCCGGCAAGGGCTCACAAAGTTCCCCTCTGTACAAGTTCCATGCCGCCCAGACTTTGTTCCATTTCCTGGGCGCCGCTCGAATTACATAAACCGCTCTCTCTGTTACCATTAGGATGTCCATGTTTTTAGCCCACCTATTGGCGGTGGGTGCTTCTTGTGCCCCCCATTTCTGCGCTATATCCCGCTTAGCCACGGTCAATGCCAGTGTCGCCCAAATCAGTTCATATCTACCCAGGTCGTTCGGGTCCCAAATGTTTAGAAGGCATTTACGCGGTTCAGGCAGGACTGAAAGTTTTAGGGCCTGGGAGATGGATCGGAGCACCTGTCTCCAGAATTCACGTATCCGGGGGCATTCCCATAGTGTGTGGAACAATGTCCCTTCCTCCCCGCAGCCTCGCAAACAGTAGGGGTGTGTTGCTCTTTGTATTTTGTGCAGCAGTGTTCTGGTGTAATAGATGCGGTGTAAGATTTTAAGTTGGACCAGTCTGAGCCTACTAGAGATTCCCACTTCCTTTGGGGAGGCCAGGGCCTCATTCCACTCAAACTCGTCTGTGTCGCCTAGCTCCCCCTCCCATTTCTCCTTAAGTTTTAGCGTCGGGTCTTTGAGGTTGTGGATTAGCTTCTTGTACGTGAGGGAGGTGGCACTCTGGAGCATGAAGTCAGTTAGCAGTCTATCCTCCAAAGGAGAGGAGTCTGGTAGTGTGGTGCCGGCCGGGATGGCCTGTAGTAATGCATGCCTAATCTGGACATACCTAAACGTTTCTGTGGGTCCGAGGTTGTATTGCTGTTGCAACTGTGGAAATGGTAATACTGAGTCACTTTCCCAGAGGTCTCCTATTGTAGAAATACCTATCGCGTCCCACCGGTCAAACCCCTTACAGCTTCTCAGATTCCCCAGCGCTTTCGTGTCCCACAAGGGTGTCATTTTAGTGAGTCGGCCTGCCCACCCCAGACGGGTCTGCGTCACGTGCCACAGTGCCGCCGTGTGTTTGGTCGGACCGATCAGGGCCTTCAGTTGTGACTTGTTGTAAAGGACGGACAGCATACAGTCCGTCCCCAGTTGTGACCAATCCGCCCGATAGGCCGGGTCGTTCTTCGGGGCGTGGATCCAGTAATTTATAATCTTGAGTTGGGCCGCCCAGTAATAGAGCTGAATGTTGGGGAGCGCTATGCCACCCTCGTACCAGCTCTTTACCAGTTTGTCATATGCTATGCGCGCCGGGCCCGTGTTCCAGAGCAGGACCGTGACCAGTGCCACTATCTGTTGAAAATAACGCTGCGGCACCAGGTGCGGAGTGTTTTCCAGTACGTAAAGGAGTCGTGGGAGGGCCATCATCTTGTACAGTGCCGCCCTGCCCAGTAGGGTCAGGGGGAGGGCTGCCCAGTGCTTAACATCCGCTCGCAGGCGGTCTATAGGCGGTTTTAGGTTGTTCACGAAAAAGTCTGTTTCCTCGCTCGCGATGATGATACCCAGATACTTGAAAGAGGCCGACGTCTTAAGCATAGGACCGTTCCCCTGTAATCTCGGCTCTGGGCCTTTTAGTGTGTATATGGTGGATTTCGACCAATTGAGAGTGTAACCCGATGTGCGCCCATGTGTGTCGCAAAGATCTAATAGTGCTGGGATGCCGGTCTCGGGTGTGGTCATGTATATGAGCATATCGTCTGCGTATAGCGAGACTTTGTCCTCCCACCCCTCCTCCCATTTGATGCCCGCGAATAGTGGCGTTGATCTGATTTGGATGGCCAAGGGTTCAAGTACCAGCGCAAAGAGCAGGGGGGACAGGGGGCAGCCCTGTCTGGTCCCCCTGCCCAGTGGGAATCTAGGCGATGTGTGGCCGTTGGCCACCACTTGTGCCACGGGTTTCGTGTAGAGCAGCCGTATCCACCGAATGTATTTTGGGCCAAAACCCATGCGTTCCAGCACCACAAAGAGGTATTCCCATTCTACTAGGTCGAACGCCATTTTGGCGTCGAGGGAGAGGATTACCGCTTGTTCCGTGAGGAGGTGCGCACGGGCCAACACTCCGTGGACTCGCCGAAGATTTAGCGCCGTACTCCGGTGGGGCATGAAGCCCGACTGGTCAGGGTGGATTAGGGTGCTAAGATGGGGCATCAACCGGGTAGCCAGAAGTTTAGCTAGTATCTTGGCCTCGATGTTCAGTAATGATATTGGGCGGTATGAGGTGCATTCTGTCGGCGGTTTTCCGGGCTTGGGTATTGCTACAATCGTCGCTGTGCGTTGGTCCAGCGGTAGCTCTAGTCTGTCTCTACTCTCTAAATACATAGCTAGCAGCGGGGCACTGAGGTCCACCGCCATGGACTTGTACCATTCTACCGGTATTCCATTCGGGCCCAGTGCTTTGCCTGACTGTAACGCCTGGATTGCCAGCTGGATTTCATCCCCCGTTGGGTCTAGTTCTAGTGCGTCGCTATCCTCCTGTGTTATGCTAGGTATGGTAATGTCAGCAAGTGTTGCCCTCGCCATTTGTTGTGTGACCCTCCGTCCCGGTGTATAGATGTCCTGATAATGACGAGCCAGTTCGCCCACTATTGCTTCCGGGTGTACCAGTGCCCGCCCATCCTCCGTATTGAGTCTATGGATACCTCTCACTCCACTCCCTCTCTTGTCCAGCCACGCCAGCATTCGCCCCGCTTTGTCGCCCACATCATAGATTCTATGTCTAGTGTTCGCTATGTATCCCTTCTCTGTCGTTTTGAGGTGGGCTAGGTATTGTTGCTGCCGGAGCGTGAGTGTGTGTATCGTGGTCGGGGAGGGGTCTGCCCTATGAGCGTTATTGGCCGTATCTAGTGCAAGTTCTAGGTCTGTAAGTTCCTTCCGTGAGTCCCGTTTGTGTCCCGTAATCGCGGCAATGGCCGCCCCTCTGAGAACCGTTTTGTACGCCTCCCATAGTACGGAGGGTGACTCCACTGTGCCCGTGTTTTCATTAAAATACAGAGACGTTGCCAGTTTGAGTTTCTTCCGGATCTTGGGGATTTTCAGGAAGTTGGGGTAGACTGGGTATGGTCGTGCATTTCGCTTCCCTCCGGTGGCCAGTGATAGGACAATCGGAGAGTGGTCTGAAACCCCCCTGGGTAGTGTGTTTAATGTTTCTACCATATCCAGTCCCAAGCCCAACGTCATGAAGTAGTCTATGCGAGATAAGCTGTTGTGTACCGTTGAGTAGTAGGTGTAGTAAGTGGTTTCTGTGTGCAGTTGCCGCCCGAGATCCACAAGGCCCATTGCTTCCACAAAGTCTGACAGTGGTGCAGTGCCTCGCGGCCGGGTTCTAGAGGGAAAAGTGTCCTTGAGTGGATCCATGACTGCGTTGAAGTCTCCCCCAACAATCATGTCGCCATCAGGGAGATCAAGAAGGAATTTGCCCAGAGCTGGTAAGGCCACCGAATGTAGGGCTGGTGGAATGTATATTGAAACCACATTTAGGGTCCTGCCCTCCCACTGTCCGTGGATTGCCGCAAAGCGACCCTGATCGTCTGCCACACAATTGGATACCATAAGGGGGGAAGATCTTCTCACCAGTATGCCCGTTCCCCTGGAGCCAGTAGTGAAGTCGGCGTGGATCGCCATTGTGTATCCACGTCTGTCTAAGGCTTTGCAGGTGGATCCCGTGAGATGGGTTTCCTGTAGGAGGACCACATCCGGGTTCTGCCGTTTTATGGCCTGGAGGACCAAGCCTCTCTTGATTTTGTCACCCAGGCCCCGGACATTCCATGTCAGTATGCGCAGTGGGGGAATCGTGCCGGTTGTGGAGGGGCCCTCGGCAGGCGTGCGATTAAGTGGCCTGGCCATTGGGTTGATGAGGGAGTCTGGCACACAACGCGTGCTGCGGCTCAGCCCATGCTATGACTAGTGTCGTGTCGTGTAGGGGGCCTGCTGATGCCAGGGTGATACTACTGTGTAGGTGGTGAGTGATGACTATAAACAAGAATAAACATTTCAACAAATAAACTTCAGTCCCTTCCCCCCTCCCTGCTACCCTGCTCCACGGACAAACTCCCGCCCGCATCCCCAACTTTGCAGAGTGCTTCAGCCCTCCCCTAAAACCTCTTACTTGCTCGTAGGGTTGGTGAGTCCCCTCTGGGCACTGCCTGTGCCCACCCTACTCAGCTACGTCCGAGCCACGGTTCCGCGGCCCACACAGTCTCAAGCAACAACACAGGTAAATGTTACACCGGAGCCGATTGTCCTGAGTCCAATGGATCCCTCTCGAGGTCGGAGTCAAGTTCTGTCTCGCCTCCCAGGTGTTGTCGGTGGGAGGACTGACTGGGCGAAGTCCGTTCATTTTGGTGTCGCGGCTGGTCTCGCTGTGAGCGGTGTCGTCGCCCTGCTGGCCGCCAGCCCTCTAGCCATTC
This sequence comes from Lissotriton vulgaris, assembly GCF_964263255.1. Classification (NCBI taxonomy): domain Eukaryota; kingdom Metazoa; phylum Chordata; class Amphibia; order Caudata; family Salamandridae; genus Lissotriton; species Lissotriton vulgaris. The sequence continues at coordinate 49,030 of NW_028245942.1, forward strand.
TTGAGCCACCTCCGGCGTGTCAAAAAACCAGGTCTTCCCCTCAGCCACTATCCGAAGTTTAGCCGGGAACATCATGGAGTATGGCAGCTCTCTGTCGCGCAGTGCTTTCTTAACCTCCGTGAAGGACTTACGTCTCCTGGCCACCTCTGCCGTGTAGTCCGGGAAGAACGCTAAGGTTGCATTTTGAATCTGTACTGGTGGCGAGTTCCTCGCCGCCTGTAATATTGCGTCTCTGTCTCTGAAGTTGAAGAGCCGTGCTAGCACCGGTCTTGGAGTCGCCCCCGTCTTGGGTGGGCCTCCCGGGACCCTGTGCGCTCTCTCTACTGAAAAGAAGTGCGACAGGCCCTTGGGCCGGAGCTTGTTCTTGATGAGGTCTTCTACATAGAGGTCCATGGCCCCCTTCCCCTCCGTCTCTGGAAGCCCAAGGATACGCACGTTGTTACGGCGTGAACGCCCTTCCTGGTCGCCCAGCTTGTCGTGTAGGAGTTTAGTGACTTTTTGCATCTTTTCCATTGCCAATTGGAGCTCTGAGGTGTCTTCTACGAGTGACTTCGTGACAACTTCCACCTGCGACACCCTCTCCGCCATTTTGTGGAAGTCCGCTCGCAGCAGTGATACTTCTGAAGAGATGGCACCCACCGTGGTTTTTACTTCTGTGAGCGTCTTCATGATGTCTTCCAGCGTTATCGTCGACGTCTTTTCCGCTACCTGGGCCTGGCCCGTGGAGGGTCGCCCTGTAGGTTGGTGCTGCCCTTGGTGTCCATAGGCGAATTTATCCAATTTGGTTTGTGCGGATCCGCTCCTGAGGCCTTTTCCCGCCATAGTGCTGGGGCCTGTGGGTGTCCGAGATATGTTCCAGGTGACCGCGGCTTGTGGGCCGACGGAGGTCACCGAAAAGCGTTATCAGTCAGCCAGGAGTAGGTCCCACTGGACGGTAGCGCAGAGGTCTAGGAGCCACCGCTGTGTACCGTGTCGTTGTCCCCGGTTGTCTCTCTCCGAGACGGAGCTGTCTCTGCGGTCCCCCCCTGCTGTTCTGCACTGCACCTTGATCCGTGCGCTGGACTGGCCGCCGTGCGATGGGCACCGCTGGTGTGTTGACGCTGCTGACGGCGGGCCCGGGGGTCCCCTTGCGTTCTTCGCTACTGCCCGGTGTTGCGCCGTCCCCCCGGGGCACTTGCCGATTGTCGTTTGTTCTGGCTCTTTGTGCGGGCCCTCCGTCTCCCCGCCTGCATGTGGTGTCTGAGAGTGCCCCCAGTAGCGACGCGGCGCCAGGTATGTCTGCTTTCAGGGGGGGGGGGGGGGGGAGTTGCTGCAAGGCGATGTCTCCATTTCTCCTGGCCCAGGCTGGGGTTGCACTGACCTCTGCTTCGGTCCGGTCCTGCGTGGCGTAGGCGGCAGCCTACTTGTCACCGGAGGATTCCGTTAGTAGTGGCAGGCTTGGTCCGAAGGTAGCGCTATGCACCGGGGTGCGATCACTTTTTCCGGCCGGGTCCGTCTCACTTCCGCCGGGGCCGAGACTTTACGCAAGGCCGGTGCTTCGCCTCCCGCTACAGGCCTCAACTCGCCTCTCGATGCTGCTCGGGCTCCGGTGCTCCGATTTTCACGAGACTTGGACCGGTGACACCGCTTGGGTCCCGGACTCGGACGCCGCCGCTTCAGGCGCGCTTGATGGCGGATAAGTAGGACGGATTTCTGAAAAGGCTGCAGTGCCCTCGGGAGCTCTCACGCTAAGCGGCCGCCATGCTTGGCTGCTAGCCCCGCCCCCCGTGTTTGTTAGTTTTAATGTTTTATTTTGAATTAAGAAATGAAAAAATTATTTTTAATAGCGTAGTATTCGGAGCGAGCACTGCTGATAGATGACGTTAAAGTTTAAACAACATTCCCATGAATCAAATTACTTATAATGTAATAGTTAACAGACACATGAAATTATTAGAATAACTATGTGGGAGCCCCCACCTTCTTTAAAGTACTTAAAGTACTGCTGGTTATGACTTACTAGTAGTTGGTGAATCGTCCTGTTGGCAGAAGGGCAATGCAATCTTTTTTCTGTAATTAGAAAAATGGTGCACGTTAAGCAAGCATTCATCAGTTGTCCTAAGAAGTGTAGCATTTAATGGAATAAGCATATGAAAAATTAACACCCTCCCCAAAACCGTTACTTTTTTTCAATCCCAGTAATAAAAAATGTGTTATGTAACATTTTCTTCCATTACGAGACAAAATAGGGGGTTGTGTATGGCATCTGAAAATATGACATGTTTTTTCTAGGCGTCACAACATCTGATGCGGCACAGATGACCACCAGTGCTGGGGCCAGCAGTGCAGAGCGGTCCACTCTAGGGGCAGATGCGGCGGCGCCACCAGGAGGAGTTGGGGGGAAGGCTCACTGGCAGCGGACGGTGGTAAGTTATTACACTCCTTACTTATTGAATTTTTTGAGTAGGCTCTCAAAGGAGTGTATGATTTACTGTACAGTACACAGTACATTAGTACAAGTACTCTGTACTGTTAAGAACAGTTTCTAATTTAGAACTACTTTTTTGGCTATCACGGAGAAGACAGTCAACCTTGACTTGTAATAGCATTAGCGGCGGTACTTCTCGGGTAAGCAATGGCCCCCTCTATTTGACTTTAACTCAGCTAGCAAACTTTTATCGTGAAGCCAAGTCATATCAGATGTACTTTAGGGATGTGAAGAACGAAAAGTGAAAGAAGGGTGAAACGAAGGACGAGCGAGTCTTAACATTTGTGACTGTAAAGAATGGTGTTTTTGAATGCAAGTCAAGAGAAGAAGACAGTGGTTTCCAAAATATAATGAAAAAGGTGTTAATTGGTTGTTGAGAAAAAAAAAACTTGGTACATTTGAGACATTAAGAAGTATGATAGACGTACTTTGGAAGCCTGGATGTTATCTTCTTTTTCCTTATCGATAGCAGAGGTATATGATGTAGTAGAGCAGACGCTGAGCGGATGAAGATTGTTACTTTGAACAGCATGTCCGTGCCAGAGTAGCAAAGCTGAGGAAATTCAAATACTAGAATTTGTGATTGTTCACAAATACTCCCTGCCTTGACTAACAGTACAGTACTTTACTTTGCAATCACAGAATCTATTGTGTATGTATTGTATAGTTGACAACATTATATCAAGTCGAGTCCCTTCCTCCGGCAATTATGGGTACCACACTCACTCCCTATGTTAATAATTTTATTCCAGCTATGTCATGGGTGGACTATCGCTGTAGTTCACTCAATCTATCAAAACAAAGCACCTAAAGTCATCCATCATATAACCAAAGATCATGTGATCGGCAGGATATATGATCAGAATTGAATAATCTTCATTGTTCTTATGTAGTAGTCAGGACCCGGGGGGGCAGTGCGAAAGATATCATTACATTGAGCAGTATCCCTTGATGTAACTGAGTATGGCCAGTGGCAGTGCCACCCCTATAGAAAAGTAAGAGCTTCCTATCCCCACCTGCATGTACTGCTTAAAGTACTGCGAGTCTGCGTCATCATGGCTTGTGTATGTTTTTCTTGGGTGCAAGCTGAGTGAGCTGCCATGCCGGCTACCACAAGTTCACGTACCAGTAATTTATTTTGCAAAACAAGAGAAAAAAACAGAAGACTTTTTTAGTACTCTCTGACTATGTTTGTAGTAGTGAGTCCATTCATAGTCCTGCTATTGGAATTCTTGAAACTCACAGTACTGTCACAGGCCTACAAAGACTGCGGAAAGATACATTCCAAAATGTTATACTGTTTTTGCTACTTGCTGGTGTTACTGAGAGTCAACTTTCCGTTGAATTATTTTGACTTTGTGTTAAAGACTATTGGCTACAGTATTTTTCTTTCTTTCTTCATATAGATGCTACTCCGAAAAGGCTCACCAGAAAGGAGATAGCTGTCTGGGCCAGGGCCTGTAATCTGGAGGCTATTTGTGCTGAGTATCGGCGGCTGTGGGCTCGGGAGCAGGAGGAGGAGACAGCAACCACTGCATACTCCTCCAGTGCCCCCGGGTCAACCAGCCAGAAGCCTCCAGCCAAACGGAGCCGTGGCCCGACAGCCTCCCGCCGCCGCCGCACAGCAGCAACACAATCAGCTGCCCGCCCAGAGCCTGGATGGTATGTCAGCACTGCCTCCGTAGAAGAGTGGACTACCTGGAGCGGTTGGTCAAAAAACATCAGCACCAGCTCCGGGACCTCCGCAAAGAGCTGCGGGACGTGCAGGATCAGCTGTCCACACTACGCCACCGGAGGAAATGACTGTCCCTTGCCCCTTTTTTAAAGACTGTTGGGGGGGTGGGAATTGGGTGTTTGGGAAAGGGGACTTTTGGACTTTTGACCATTGGTTGGGGTTAGGCAGGGGGGCGAGTTGGGTTCATTTATTTTATTTTTTGACTACCTCAAAATATTTCTTAATAATTTATTTTCATACCAAAACATAGTATACACGTTCATATTATTTTGTGTGGGGGTGGGCGGGGGTTACTGGACGTTTGGTTTCTTCCAACTTACCAGCATGAATGAAACATCTAGTCCTGAAATGTACCAAAGTGCCAGTAACCGAGTTAGTGAATTCAGTAGCCCTACTAGTACTTTACTAGTAGTACTGGCAGTCTCTGCTCTCCTCCCAGTCCTAGCCTATTATTCTACCTCTCCAAAATGCTTATCTTACCTGTGATTCGTGTTTCAGAATAGGGGTAGCCACAGGGCTGCCTGCATGGCAAATGGTGATTAAGGTTGGTTGTTGACTTGAATCCTCGATGGATGAAATATCATTGTTGTGCTGGTAGTAGTAGTGGTACACACTGGCAGTAGCAGCATATGAAAAAAAGGAAATGAAGCATTGAGTGGCCTGAGTGTAGCATTAGAAACAGTACGATAGATAGTACGCTACAGAACAGTGCCATAAATGTTAGCCTAAGCAGTGCTAAAGTATTCTAAATATAAGTACTAGTTTCGTGGACTATGGCTACTATAAGAAATATTATGAAGGTTGAGTTCTAATGTGTTGCCACCTCCTGGATGAGTCCTTTGACTGGCAGTCTTTGTTCATGTTGAATGCTCCTCAGCTGCTTCCGGGCCTTAGAAGAATGGCTGAAATGTGTGCAGATTCTTTGGCAGGTCGTCAGTAACTTGCTGACTGTGTTTTCATTTTTCAAGAAATCTTGCACCACGATGTTAATACTGTGCGCCAAACACGGCACTCTGAAATAGCCACCTTGTTGCATGGCCTTAACTATATTCCTGCCATTATCCGTGGAAACATAACCAACTATGCGATTTCTTGGACGCAGCCATTCAGAGACCTTCCTATCAAACTCGTCCAAAAGGTTAGGTGCAGTATGAGTTTTCTCCATGGCAAACATGGCTAATGTTGCATGTTTCTGAGTAGCTTGAAAAACTGTGTCCGGAGCAACATCTGCATTTGTCTTGTCTCCAACCCCTGCAAAAGAGACCCAGTGTGCAGTGATGCACATGTAATCAAGGGCTAGGCAACTGGTCCACATGTCTGTTGTCAAGTGGATAGTGTGAACAACACTCTTCCGCAAAGCTGCCCCAATCACCTCCAGCACAACTTGATGTAGTGCTGGAACCGCAATTTTGGCAAAATAGGACCGGCTAGGAACCTTCCATTTAGGGCAGACTGTTACCACAAATTCTAGAAAACCCACCCCTTCCACGAAAGAAAAAGGGAGAAGGTCCAGGGCTAGCATTTGAGCCAGCTTTGCGTTATACAGACGTACCGTTGGGTCGTTGCGTTCAAATGGCGCCTACGACCAAAACATTCTGCTAATGGTGGGCTGGACCATTTTACTTGATGATGATGATGACTTCTTCAAACCAGTTAGGCCCAGTGATGTACTTTTTCGCATTGGTGTCTCTCCCAGACTCTTAGTGTGCCTCATACATGTTGCAGGGGTAGAGGGTGTGGGCACTAGCACTGCAGTGCTGCTGCCAGGGGTACTGGGTGTACCAGAAAAAATGTCGGTCGGTTCTTGACTTCCCCCCTGCACAGTCAGCCCCTCATCATCATCAGATGCAATATCAATGGATACATTTGGATTTGTTTTTCATTTGGCTTCCTGGATGTTACTTAGGTGCCCCTCCCACTGGATAGTGTGGTGTTTTTTGAGATGACCTCTCTGGCCTCCGATACCATAGTTGGTACCAAGCTTACCCCGACTAACTAATACTTTAAAAATCGAACAAACAACCATGTTTTCCGCCTTTTCGATAACAGTAAAGAAGTCCCAAACTGGGGACTGGTGATGTCTGCTGGTGGTGGAGGTGCTACTTTGACTTTCAATGCCAGATGAAGTGGAGGATAGGCGTGGCTGAATTAGTTTCTGTTGTTCACTTACAGCACCACTACTTGGGGTCGAGCTGGATGGAGGTCCCTGCCGGCCCTTCTGAATAAAAAATATGGAAGCTGTAGGTCGTGTTGGTGTTGTAGTTAACTGCGTTGGTGGTGGTACTGATGGAGCAAGGATTCGCACGTAAAGCGACTTGCTCACATTCATGAACCTCGTCTAACCTTTAATAAGCATTAACCAATCCTGTCCGTCTTAATTTTCACCTTTTCCAATACACGCGGGTGCCCGAGAGAAGCTCGCATCTGTGTTTATTAATTGTAATGATGCTTGCACTACTGAATGGCCGCTTCGCAGAAATCCAGACTGCCCATGTGTCGGTCATACCCACGTGATGTGACGCACTCGCAATTTGGAGGGATGTTTTCGCTCATGCGCATTGTTGCTAAATATGGCCGCTTGTCTTTAACCATGCTCTCTGCTAGCTCATGCTGCTTTCGCATATCTGTCTTTTCCGCATTAACCCTCAATACTATAGATATTACAAAGTAAGGGGTGCAGTGAAGCTTTTCATGGTATACAGTGTATTCATTTTTTCCTGTGTTTCTAATTTGTTCTCGCTTACTTTTCATGTACCGCGTATCTGGGGGCCTGGGAGTTGGGGAGCTGCGCCATTTTAGAAGCCCATGTGGACCTGGTCACCTGACAAGAGGACTGGGCCTCGCATCCGTGGAAATCAGCCAGCTGGCTACCGAAGCTGAGATGCTCCTGGGAACCTGCCCCATAACCCAGAGAGGAGAAGCTGAATTTCACCTGAACTGATACATTTGTTTCTTTCTACTGTATGCTCTATTGTACTCTTCTGTACGTATGCCTGGGAACAGGAATTTAAGGGGTGGATACTGTCATTTGCATATTAAAACATGGGAACGTAGAATTTAGGAGGTGACAATGACCGAACCACCTCTCCTGACCAATCATAAGTTGGGACCTTGTCACTTGCAACATTTGTGGGTGGTCTGGGGGTCCCAGAATAGTATAACTAGTCTAGTTCAGCTTAGAGAAATTGTCCGACTTGTCCGAGTAGCTGACCTGTCACTGACCCTACGAACTCTATAGGTGATTGATACAGAGCGCTGCGGAGCACTCTGTCCGTATTTTCCACAAGCTCCAAGGGGTGGAAATAGTCTTAAGTGCTTGCGAAGCACTTTGCTGGGAGATTCGAAAACCCAATCGGGGTTACTGGCGGATTCCGTGCAGAGGGGGAGTAACGCAGGCGTTGCATCCGAAGTTGCAGGTGTTGGTCGTGCCCTTTGATGAGCCCAGTCCTGACCCAAAACCTGAGAGGTATCCTGTCCTGACTGTCCTGAGCTGTACCTGCTCGCCTACTGGCATTCCGAATCCTTGAGGGTCCTTGTCCCCGCCTATTCCCAAACTGACCCGTGGCCAGGGTTAGTCCTTATTCTGTCTTAGGTAAATATATGTGTGGGAGTCTGTCTAACTATACTCTTACTTTTTCCTCTTCTTAATAAAGCACTCTTGCCTGTGATATTCTTCTATCACCTTTTCGAAAGTGACTTTTATGAAATTGTTTATTAGTAATGTTCCACTTTTCCCCCTACCTATAGTATATTATTAAACTGATTGCATATTTTAGCTTGTTCCATTATCCCTTCCCTTTAGTATGGTTGCTGTGAATTTAGTGAAGATAGCTTAGAGTTAGTAATTAGAACACAAATATTAAGTACCCATATTAGCCCTATTTCATTCACTCTGCCTTAGTTTAAAGTTCGTACTGATTAGCATGTTCCCAAATGCGCATACCCTGTAGTATTCATTAGCACTCTATGGTGCTTGCCTTAATCCATAGCTACATTTTGGTTTTGATCTTGATCGTTGATGTTCTAATTTGTATCTGCCTGTTACTCATGGCATATTCATTCTAAAAACTAACTTCATATAAACTTTTAAAACTCCATCAGGTGTCTGTGGTCATTACATATCACCAAGTGTCATTAAATGTACTGAATGTGTAAGGTATTTCTACTCTGATAGGAAACTTGTTACCTATTCACTGCTAGCTCCTGATCCATCAGGAGTAATGTGCCTGTGGTAAGTCAGGTACATGTATAGTAAGTGGTGAGAGAGTCACCCCCTGAATTACTCATAGTAGCGTGTAAGAATCACCCGGTTCACGCAAACTCAGTCATCTTATGCACGCCAGGGCCCAGTGCGTGGAAATTGGTAAACTAGTAACCCGGGTGAACTGCGCGCTCTATCAGTAATTTTCTGGTAGCAGAGCTATGGTTAGGACTAGTTAAAATAGGTAGACAAGATAGTTAATAAATAAACCGTGAAAATAAAATGTGGTGCTGAAACCTCCATGCTGCTATATTGATTACATTGTTTCAAATAATGCGCAAAGTTATTCGTTGAAAAAGGTTTTATATATATTTTGACTGCTTTGCATTGCTGCTATATGTAATATTAACAGAATTGTCCGTAAATTGTTTTATGTTGTCTGAAAACCCCGGGGAATTGTATAGCGGGTGGTGAGTAGAATCCATCTCGCGCAGAGGTCGCTTGTCAGGAGGAGAATTAGTGCATGGTTAGGTAGAACTGGAAGCACTAATTAGGATCTTTTGTGTTTGAATGAATGATAGCCTCGAGTCCTATTGTGTAAAACTTCCATTGTGATATCACCTAGTAAGGGTCACAGGAGGAAGGGGTCATAAGGTCTCCAAAGCTTGCATGGTAAGCAAGGTAGTCCGCTGGTGAAAGCCTGACTTAGTATATATCCCGGAAATAAGTGGATAAGTCAGAGGAGTAACAGGTTCTATATTGCTCGTGTGAAAGGTTAGGCAGCGAAGTCTTTCCGAAGTGAATGAAAAGTAGACTGAAGTGGTTTGCTTGTAGCGGGAGAAAAACTTTCTTTCTTTTTAGGACACTCCGACACAGCGGCGAACATTATATATTGTCAATTAAAATCAGCACTTGCACTTTAAGAAAAGTTCAAAGTTTCCGTTACCTTGTGAAGGAGGGAGTCAGTCGGAAGGCTGCTCTGACGTCACTCCGTGCCGCGCTGGTATTGGTCAAGACAGCGGGCGTGTAGTGAAGCTGAAATTGTAAGGGAGGGGTGAGTGCCGGAGCGTGAGACCGCGTCTCGCGAAAGGCCGCGCACCCATTGGACAAGGGCTTTTGTAATCACTGTGTTGATTGGTTGTCGCGAAATAAAAGTTGCGCTAGCATTGGAAGCACAAAGGTAAACAAAATTAATCAAGCCGAGTTAGAAGCTAGTCTGGAAAGGTGTATGTGGTATCCTGAATTCTTGCCTAATCCTCAGAATCTAGGTTTTTATAAGGAGCAGATGCTAAGGGGTAGACCTTACAATATGTACGGAGGAAAGAGAAAATTGTCATTTGCCGAAAAGATTAAAAACTATTTCAAGAAAGACAAGTCCATACGAACCAGGGAGGGTGTGATCATTCCACCTCCAAATACTCCCGCCTCCTTCATGATGTTTGATAAAGGGTACCATACCTGTGTATGGTTGGAGAATTGGGTGAGGTATATGGAAGACGATGGAGTTTTAGCATTTCCCGTTAATGGTACCTTTAATGGTAGGATCCTGTTTAACTTAAGAACCCGAATGAATGAATTGCATCCCCGACCTAGATTAACACAATATGAAGCATTAGAAGAATGGGAAATTGAAGCTCTAGAACGAGACAGACCCCGAATGGATAAGGGAGTGAGTAAGTGGTATCCAAAGGTCCAAAAAGAAACTAAAGAGAAAAAGATGCAACAGTGGAGACAGAATATGATGGTTGAGGGACTGTTTCCAATGTTTGGGGTACTCGAAGAGGGGAAAGGGAAGTGTACGGAGAAAAGCCGACACCTCATGGCTATGGGGGACTCAGAAGATGAGCACCTAGAGGATTTATTGATGAAAAATCCACCTCCCTATGTTGCGGAACCAGAATCTTTGGGTTCCCAAAACCCGTTTTCTAAATATCCTAGATGTAGGAGGGCCAGTGAGACAGATGTAACGGGTACGGAAAGTAAAGCCAGTGATAGTGTTGGGTTTTGCAGACCTAGTACCGCAGTCCCAAATTACCGACCTTTTGGGGAAGACCGACCAAGTTTGGTCCTTCCGACTGCCCCAAATATCTACCCTACGTTGGTACCCCAAGTGATGTGTGACAATTCTTCAGAAAGGGTTTTGCGTGAGCGAGAAAAGGAAGCCCTGAACAAACAGCGAATTGATTTAATTCAGACCATAGCCCAGATAAATCCCAGTCCGGATTCACTGACTATCCCAGTAACTATTGGTCCTGCTATACCTCTTTATGGGGATAGACTGACTAGTCCAAGAACTCCTATTATAACTCCAATTGTACCAACCCCTATTATTCCTCCCCCAAGAAAAGAGCCGCTCATAGTCGATGATCAAGAAAGTGAATGTGAGTCTGTGATCTCCTTAATGGATCTGCCTATCAGGGAACCTGGAATCAGTGTACCAAGGGCAAGAAATCAGGCTAGGACAAAAGAGGTCCTGATTGAAACCACTTCAGGGGTCAGGAGTGCCACTGTAGTTTCTCCAGAAGAATTGGATAGATGGACCAAAGAGTTAGAAAAGGACACAACCCAACCGAAACCCTTAGAAATCTATAGACTAAGGATAGAAATAGATTAACTAATGGCCGGTAATGTAGGATTGGACCGGTTAAACTCCTTTAGCGAAGAAGAGTTACTGTTCATCAGCAAAAACCTTACCCGGAACACTAGATTGCTCCATGAGAGATTGATGGACACTGCCGCTGACATGGGAATTGATGTTAGTCGTTCCAAAGTCCTTCAGAAATCTTACAGAGCAGACTTTTCTGACAAAGACTTAGAAAACATGAACGTATCAGGAAAACAAACCCAAATAAAGGAATTACTGAAAATCCTACAGAAATGGGGGGATGTAGAGAAATGGAAAACCCGGTGGGCAAAGAAAAAGGAAGATAGTAGGGCTAAAACCCAGACTTCAGAATACGTACTCAAAGAAGTAGGGCCAGCAGAAAAATTATGTTCCATGAGAGAAGTACCTGGGGGAAAATATGTACATGTCCCATGGTCCAGACAAGATATTGTGTCATTTACTAATGACTTTCCAAAACTGCGGGAGAAGCCAGTCGACTGGTACAGACAGGTTGAGCGTTTCATAAAGGTCCAGAAATGTCTTCTGAAAGACCTGGATGGGTTTTTCGACATTGTGGTGCCTGTAGATTTGTGGACCGAATGCAAAATTGAAATTGATTGGCCCAATGATGATTATGAGAGAGACTCTAAAACCGGAGCTCCCTCACCCGAGGTAATGAGGAAGTATGATCAAGTCATACAATACCTGAAGAAAAAGGTGCCCGCAAAGGAAACTGATTGGACCCGGATAGATAGAACTACCCAAGAGCGTGATGAAACCGTCCACTCTTTTTATGAAAGGTTACTGCAGGTATTCAAAACTTACAGTGGTATCGATAATGTGGACATGAAGGATATGACCCATTTCAGTTACCGATTCGTGTTAGGATTAAGACCTGAAATATCCCAGTGGATTCGAGACAATAAAATCAGTTGGCAAGGTAAGCCCATAGATGATGTCCTGAAATATGCCAAGTATTGCGAAGATGAGATAGAGAACAAAAAGAAAGCCCTCAAGGAAAAGGTTATGTGGGCACAAGTGAAATTGGCAGAACAGCAAGAAAAACAGTTAAGTAAATTGAATAATAATAATGCACAAAATCCCACTGCTGGGGGAGGAGGGAAACCCCGGGTAAAAATGAGTCGGGAAGAGGCTATGAAAAAGTTCCCCTGTCACGGGTGCGGTCAGATAGGGCATTGGAGAGACGAGTGTCCACATTTGCTGGCTGGTAATGCCCCCGTAAATGGTTTAAATCCACAGGTGCAGAAAGAGGGGACATGGAAGAACCAACCACAGGTAAAGCAGCCTCCGTTGCCTCGCGCTCCTAGACAAAATTATAAGAATCAGGCTCAGCAGAATGAAAGGGCTGAGGTGTGGGAAGGAGAGAATGAAAGGAATGCAGCAACTTCACAGTTTTTGTTAAACGATTCCTTCCTTTGTGATGATCAATACTGACGGGGCCTGAGGGGGGAGGACAAGGAGTGCGTGCTTGGCGCCTCCTTACCGGTAGACCAGACAGGACCATACATCGAAGGAAAGGTTGAGGGAAAAGACGTCACCTTTCTGTTGGACACTGGTGCTACCCGCTCCACTGTGAGAACTGTTGATGTTCCTAACCTACCCCTCTCGGGAGAAGCTATCCAAGTAGTGGGTGTTTCAAATCAAATAATCAGTACTCCAGTAACTGAACCCATGGAGATTTCCATTGGAAATTTCAAGGAAATGCACAGATTTGTGGTCTGTGACTCCAGTCCCGTAAACCTGCTAGGACGAGATTTGTTGTGCAAAATGAATTGTACCATCTTTTGCACACCAAATGGTGTTGAAATTCAGACCCCAGATGAAGATAGCCTGTACAAACTGATGTTACTGGAACCAGACACAGAAATTAAACTCCTGTCCATTAAAGACTTACCTGAAGAACTACAGCTAAAAGTGGTACCTGAAGTGTGGGATTTCACTGGGAGAGATGTAGGCTTAATGGCAAATGTAGACCCAGTTAAAATAGCAATAAAAACAAATGCTGTTTACTCCAGAACAAGACAGTACAAAATGAGTGCAGAAGTAAAAGCGGGAGTCGCAATTGAAATAAACAGGTTGCTTGAAGCCAACATCATACAGGAAGTAATGAGCAGTCCCTGTAATTCGCCCATAATTGGAATTAAAAAGCCTAGCGGAAAGTACCGGGTAGTGCAGGACCTGCGCAAGGTAAACCAAATTGTTGTACCTTGCTGTCCCATTGTGCCCAACCCCGCAGTGATACTCTATCAGATTCCTTGGAATGCGGAATGGTTCACTGTCATTGACTTTTGTCATGCATTCTTTTCCATCCCATTGCATCCCGAAAGCAAATTTCTTTTTAGTTTTGAATTTGACAGCCATGTCTATGTCTGGAATCGTGTCCCCCCGGGGTACACCGAAAGTCCTTCGATTTTCAACCAGATCCTAAAGAAATGCCTTGAATCTCTAGTACTGCCAAAGGAGTCTGTTTTGGTGGTACACAGACAAAATATCGATTTTTAAATATCTATATACAAAAATATCGAAGTTTAAATATCGATGGGACAAAATATCGAAGGTAAGTAATATCGACAGTCTTAATATCGATATTGGTATGATATCAGTAATATCGAAGTTGTAAATATCGATGTCAATAATATCGAAATTAATAACTTTGATGTTACTAATATAAATTTTTAAATAAATGTAGTGTATATTATATTGTATTTATTATGTTTTATTATTTATTTTTAATGTAATTTAATTAAATATTGTCTTTTACTACTGTAGCGGGTTGTGGGTTTATAGGGGAATAGGGTGGGAAGTAATTTAATTATGTTAAATTAATTATTAATTATTTGGAATTATTAATTAATTAATTGAGAAATAATTTTTAATTATTTTTAATTAATTGATTAATTGATAAATATGTTCTGTAGCGGGGGGTATGGGTTTATAGGGGAATAGGGTGGGAAGTAATTTAATAATAATCAATTAATTGATATATGTTTGTATATATTTTAATTAATAATTAATTGGTAATTAATTTCTATTAATTCGTTAATTAATTAATATAATTGTTTACATATTTATAAATATTGATTATTTGGTAATTAATTAATATTAATTATTTGATTACATTAATTATAGTCATTTTTTATATATAATTTATTGTTATTCCTAATTAATTGGGAAAAATATTATTAATTATTAAATTAAATTAATTACAGCAAATGTGCTAATATATTTACTTTATTGTTATTGTTAATTAATAATTAATTGGTAATTAAATAATATTAATTAATTTTGGGTAAAGGAGTATTTTTAGGGTTCAGGGTCAGTTTTCAGTTTTTGGGTAAAGGGGTATTTTTAGGGTTCTGGGTCAGTTTTCAGTTTTTGGGTAAAGGGGTATTTTTAGGGTTCAGGGTCAGTTTTCAGTTCATGGGTAAAGGGGTATTTTTAGGGTTCAGGGTCAGTTTTCAGTTTTTGGGTAAAGGGGTATTTTTAGGGTTCAGGGTCAGTTTTCAGTTTTTGGGTAAAGGGGTATTTTTAGGGTTCTGGGTCAGTTTTCAGTTTTTGGGTAAAGGGGTATTTTTAGGGTTCTGGGACAGTTTTCAGTTCATGGGTAAAGGGGTATTTTATGGGTTCAGGTTCAGTTTTCAGTTTTTGGGTAAAGGGGTATTTTTAGGGTTTAGGGTCAGTTTTCAGTTTTTGGGTAAAGGGGTATTTTTAGGGTTCAGGGTCAGTTTTCAGTTTTTGGGTAAAGGGGTATTTTTTGGGATAAGGGTCAGTTTTCAGTTTTTGGGTAAAGGGGTATTTTTAGGTTTCAGGGTCAGTTTTGGGTTTTTGGGGTACAGGGATATTTTTAGGGTTCAGGGTCAGTTTTGGGTTTTTGGGGTACAGGCGTACAGGGTAAAAACAAAAAAATATTACATTAAATCAAATAAATTACATGAAAAAAATTAAAATTACATTACATTATTAAGTGTTTTATTTATTTTAAATGTATATGTATTAGTTTTAATTTTGTTTTAATATTTTTATTTAATAGTTGTAAAATGATATGTATTTTAAAATTATTTTTACATTATTATTAATACATTTAAAAAAACGATATTTTTGATTCCGATATTTTTGTACTACGATATTATTTTTTCGATATTTTTGTACTTACCTTAATGAAGATAGGATTCCGATATTTTTGCTGTCGATATTTTTGCTCCGATATTTTTGCATTTCGATATTCTGTCTGTCGATATTATGTCAGACATTCATTACGGTACAGTACATAGATGACCTACTGGTGGCGTCCAAAAATCTAACCGACTGTGTCATTGATACCATTGCCTTGCTGAATCACCTAGGCAAGGGAGGACATAAAGTGTCGCCAGACAAATTACAGTTCTGTAAAATCTCAGTGAAATATCTGGGGCACCAGATAGAGAAAGGGATCCGGAAAGTTACTACAGAGAAGATCAAAATAATTCGAGCGATGGAACTACCCAGAACCCAAAAAGAAGTAAGAATGTTCCTAGGAGTTGTAGGGTACTGCAGGCAATGGATTGTGGGATTCGCAGCTCTTGCCAAACCTTTGATAAAAATGACCAAGAAGGGAGTGGAAGATCCAGTTAGTTGGGACGATGAAAGCATGAACGCTTGGGTAAAATTGCGAAATTGCCTGTGCTCAGCCCCTGCCTTAGGAATGCCTGATTATTCCAAGAACTTCGAACTGTTCTGTGATACAAGAGACAATTGTGCACTCTCAGTCCTAACACAGGAACATGGACTGACTAGGCGTCCAGTGGCCTACTTTTCGGCCACTCTGGATCCAGTGGCTGCTGGATTACCCGGATGCCTGAAAGCAGTAGCTGCTACTTGTGCAAGTCTAGAACAAAGTGAAAACATTGTTATGGGACATCCTGTCACTGTATATGTTCCACATTCAGTTGTGATCCTACTGACCCGAACCAAGACCCAGTATCTCACCCATAGTCGGCTGACTAAGTACGAGAGAATTCTTATAGGTGCTGAGAAGGTAATCATCTCCAGGTGTAATATTTTGAACCCCGCAACACTGTTGCCCATTCCCCTAGACATTGAAGAAGATGAGGTTGAGCATAACTGCATGGACCTAACTGAATTTAGCACCAAGCCACGTCCTGATATCAAAGAAATAGCCTTACTTGAGGAGGATCTTATGATGTTTGTGGATGGCTCATGTTTAAGACATGAGGATGGAGGTCTGAGTGCTGCCTATGCTGTAGTTACATTGGAGACAATCTCAGAAGTATCTTACCTGTGCGACCTAAAATCTGCACAGGTAGCAGAGTTAATCGCATTGACAAGAGCTTGTAAACTGGGGAAAGGAAAAAGGGTAACTGTTTATACTGACAGCCAGTACTGTTATGGGGTTGTTCATGACTTCGGCCAACTACGGTCACAAAGAGAATTCATGACTTCCTCAGGTACCCCTATCAGAAATGGGAAGGTGGTACAGAACTTACTGGAAGCAATCCAATTGCCCCAAGAATTGGCTGTGGTCAAGTGTGCGGCTCACAAGTCTGGAAGTGATGATGTGACAGCCGGAAACCGATACGCTGACCAAATCGCCCAATACTGTTCCCGATACAAAATATCCCTCAAAATCAAATTATGGGGAGGTGGAAGCAGCTGCCAACTTATGGTGTTTGAAAGTGTGTCTACCTGGGAGGAGTTGAGAGACATACAACAGGCAACAGACAGGGAAGAAAAAGACAGGTGGGAAAGGGATGAATGTACACCGAGAGATGAGGATGGTGTCATGGTTTACAAAACTGGCGTGCCTGTATTACCAGACAGTCTGGTAGCCCCAATGGCTAGGATCATACATGAGGACACACATATTGGGAGAGATGCCATGTGCCGTATGTTTGACAAGGTATTCCGTAACACAAAGTTCAGGAACACAGCAGAAAAACTTTGCCAGAGGTGTTTAGTGTGTCAGCAATTCAACGCAGGAAAGAAGACAGTAGTGGAGCAAAGTACGATTGGGAAGGCAGAAGGTCCCTTTGTCAGGATGCAGGCGGACTTTATCCAATTGCCCATGTGCAAGGGATACAAATATGTCCTAGTCATAGTTTGCCTGTTTTCTAGATGGGTGGAGGCCTACCCAGCAAAGAAAAATGATGCCATAACTGTAGCCAAATTATTACTTAGAGAGCTGATACCTAGATTTGGAATTCCAGAGACTATTGAAACAGACAGAGGTGGGCATTTTTCCATTGAAATCCTAAAAGAACTCTGTACAGCATTTAAGACCGAACAGAAATTGCACTGTGCATATCATCCAGAGGCTTCTGGAATAGTTGAACAAGTGAATGGCACCATCAAGTCCAGACTGGCGAAAGTGTGTGATTCCACCAAAATGAACTGGATAGAAGCTTTGCCCCTTGTGCTGATGAGTTTGAGAAGTGTTCCAAACCGAAAAACAGGCCTAAGTCCCCATGAAGGTCTAAAGGGAAGAGTAATGCGACAGGCATGGGTACCTGGACACAAACTGCTAAGTATTTCTGATGATTTAGTGCTAGAATACTGCCGGCAGCTGGGTGACCAAGTGCGTTCTATCTCTCACCAGATTGGAGAGACTGCTGTCGAATGGCCTACAACTCCAGCACATAACTTGAGACCTGGTGATTGGGTGGTGTTAAAGAAACACACCCGGAAGAGTTGCCTTAAACCAAAGTGGGGAAAGCTGAGGCAAGTGATCCTTGTAACCACAATTGCTGTGAAGTGTGCGGGCGTACCGAAGTGGATCCATGCCAGCCATACGAAGCCAGTGACAGGAGAAAACGCGACTGAAGCTGAAGGTAGCGCAGCTGAGGAGACTCCAGAAGAGGGTCCAGATCTCGCTGACATCGAACTACCGAGCTCAAGTCAAGATGTTGAGTGGTTCTCTGCCGACGACCAAGTTCTTGACCTAATAAGAACCCGGAAATATTCTTACCAAGATAGTGAGTGGGATAGTGAAGGTAAGACAGAATTAGAGGACAAAGGTCAGGTCATCGAAACACACAACAAACCTGATCAGGAAATAGGCCAAGTAGGGACAGACCAAGTTATCGACACTCCTCCTGAAAATTCAGAAACTGGAAAGGGACAGATAGTGATTAAAGCTGAAGTTCATGCGGAAGAAAATCAAGGGATCGAAGTGCATGAACAGGAACAGATAGAAATAGACGAACGTGTTCAGGAAGCAGAGTCCAGATCACCTGAAAATAAAGATCAAATACAAAGTAGACCTGAACAAGGCCAGCTTAGAGACCAGGCAGAAGAAACTTATGAAAGACCTGGGACTAGTCAGACAGGAAGGGAAATAGACACTGCCGAAATAAGAGTGCCACAACGAAGCGAAAACAAGAGAATTCACGAGGAAGGCCAAGTTTCCTCGACCACTAAAGGGCTCAAGAAGAAGAACGAACCCCGATACATAAGAAGACTGAGACTAAGAATAAAGACAGTCGAAGAAAAACTAGAAGACCGAAAAAGGGCTGCCAGTGAAAGAAAAGAAGCCCGAGTCCAGTCCAACCGACGAAGCTCACGAGTAAAGAAACAAAACAAACTGTATCGGAGCCCTGAATGGACTTACTTGGTATTGGAAGAAATTGATGAGCCTGAAATCAGTGGCAAAAGTGACGAAGAGTCAATTACTGATCGGAGTTCTGACGAAGACCCTCCTTGAGGAAAACCTGAGAGAACCTTCGGTGAAGAGAAACAAAGAGGGGTTGGAAAACCACCTGTAAGCCACTATGTCTGATTCGAATGTAAATGGAAGATCCAAATTTAGCTGTTGTAAAACCTGCTGTAAAATCTGTTTTTGTAGTATAGCCGTACTGATAATAATAATTAGGACTAACCGTTTTTATACCCTTTATGATAAGTAAAGACCCTAACTTGTACCCCACTAACCCAGAGACTCTAGACACAGAAACTGTACAGACTGAAGAAACACCACAAAGTGTAGAAAGACGTGACAACTCTGCTGTATTAAAACAAAAACGAACCGACTTAGATGCTTCAGATGAGGGTGGACTACATTTTCACAAGATGAAAAACAGAACTCAATTAAATGTCTTCGCTAATCTTTTAGTGCACTATGTAGAAGCTATGGAAATAGAAGATTGTTATGTATGTATGAAGCTACCTACTTCTGGAGCTGAGAGCGTGACATATCACCATTTACCCCTGACCTACGGAATTTCCTGTAGTATATTAGCAAGCTTATTCTATAGAAGCACCTTACAGTACTACTACTCAAACACTGACGTAATCTTTTCAGAACTTCCTGTTCGAGGAAACCTGAACATTGTACATATTAGAAGCGAGGTATCCCGTTATATGGGAGAATATTTCCTGACCATAGGTGACATAGACTTAAATGAAGCTAGAGAAAATAATCTGACCTGTTCCTTACAAGAGCAGGAAAAGATGTTCCTGAAAATGGCAGAAAGAAGGAGGGAGAAATTTCAGAAAAAGGCCAATGATGAGAAAGATAGAATCCCTAGATGGGCAGAAAATATGGAAAGCACCTCAGAAGGCGAAGCTAGTCCTGCATTGTTGCTGGATTTTGAACGGAAAGGGAAACTCTGTCTTCATAGAGAAAAGACTAGTTATTATAACAATGTATTCATCGGTTCCAGCGAGTGTGAACATAATTACAAGGTAATTGGAGGTTGGGGTTTCAAAAATGGGTCAGAACCTGTGTTTCCCGGAATTTATTATATATGTGGAAACAAGGCTTATTTCAAATTGCCGGATCACTGGTATGGAAGCTGCTATTTTGGCATTGTTTTCCCGAGAATATACCATGTGAACAATGCTGCTGGAAGCAATGAAGATACTAATGGCTTAGTGCGTAGTAGACGTGAAAGTGTAGGAGAAATTATAGGTGATATATTTAGTGCACTGATACCTGGAATGGGGGTAGTTCTGAATACTCACCGTATCTGCAAATTGTCTACAGTAGTAGATCGGTTATCAACTGACACTGCTGCTGGATTCCTGAAGGTCAATACTGAAATGGTTGCGATCAGATCAATGGTTTTACAGAATCGCCTTGCTCTTGACACCCTATTGGCAAAAGAGGGCGGAGTGTGCCAAATGTTGAAGGCGCAACATTGTTGCACTTACATTCCTGATAAAAGCATTGAAATAAAGAAATATGTAAGAAACATAACTAGTTTGGAAAAAGAACTCAAACCATTGGAGGTTGATAGTGCCTGGACGAGACTGACTGATGGTCTCTCCTCTGTAGGTAGTTGGTTCTCTAACTTGGGTAAAAATCTTTTATGGAAAATACTGATGCCAATAGCTGGAATAGGTGTGGTTGTACTGATTATATTTATCTGCTGCAAATGTCAAAAATGCAGAAAGAAATATACAGTGAACAAAAGAGGAGTGAAGCGAAATGTTGATGAGCTAGAATTAGAAGAATTGAAAAACGAAATTTACAAGAGAGCTAAAAGCTTTCACCCTAATAAGGATGCAGGAAGAAAGCTCAACAACAAGTTTGTGGAAATTGAGATGAATGATATGCAAGAATGAGGTTGGCATCTGTTTCCATTTATAGTGATGATAGTAAATATCATCAAAGAGGGGATTGATGGAGCAAGGATTCGCACGTAAAGCGACTTTCTCACATTCATGAACCTCGTCTAACCTTTAATAAGCATTAACCAATCCTGTCCGTCTTAATTTTCACCTTTTCCAATACACGCGGGTGCCCGAGAGAAGCTCGCATCTGTGTTTATTAATTGTAATGATGCTTGCACTACTGAATGGCCGCTTCGCAGAAATCCAGACTGCGCATGCGTCGGTCATACCCACGTGATGTGACGCACTTGCAATTTGGAGGGATGTTTTCGCTCATGCGCATTGTTGCTAAAAATGGCCGCTTGTCTTTAACCATGCTCTCTGCTAGCTCATGCTGCTTTTGCATATCTGTCTTTTCTGCATTAACCCTCAATGCTATAGATATTACAAAGTAAGGGGTGCAGTGAAGCTTTTCATGGTATACAGTGTATTCATTTTTTCCTGTGTTTCTAATTTGTTCTCGCTTACTTTTCATGTACCGCGTATCTGGGGGCCTGGGAGTTGGGGAGCTGCGCCATTTTAGAAGCCCATGTGGACCAGGTCACCTGACAAGAGGACTGGGCCTCGCATCCGTGGAAATCAGCCAGCTGGCTACCGAAGCTGAGATGCTCCTGGGAACCTGCCCCAAAACCCAGAGAGGAGAAGCTGAATTTCACCTGAACTGATACATTTGTTTCTTTCTACTGTATGCTCTATTGTACTCTTCTACACGTATGCCTGGGAATAGGAATTTAAGGGGTTGATACTGTCATTTGCATATTAAAACATGGGAACGTAGAATTTAGGAGGTGACAATGACCGAACCACCTCTCCTGACCAATCATAATTTGGGACCTTGTCACTTGCAACATTTGTGGGTGGTCTGGGGGTCCCAGAATAGTATAACTAGTCTAGTTCAGCTTAGAGAAATTGTCCGACTTGTCCGAGTAGCTGACCTGTCACTGACCCTACGAACTCTATAGGTGATTGATACAGAGCGCTGCGGAGCACTCTGTCTGTATTTTCCACAAGCTTCAAGGGGTGTAAATAGTCTTAAGTGCTGGCGAAGCACTTTGCTGGGAGATTCGAAAACCCAATCGGAGTTACTGGCGGATTCCGTGCAGAGGGGGAGTAACGCAGGCGTTGCATCCGAAGTTGCAGGTGTTGGTCGTGCCCTTTGATGAGCCCAGTCCTGACCCAAAACCTGAGGGGTATCCTGTCCTGACTGTCCTGAGCTGTACCTGCTCGTCTACTGGCATTCCGAATCCTTGAGGGTCCTTGTCCCCGCCTATTCCCAAACTGACCCGTGGTCAGGGTTAGTCCTCATTCTGTCCTAGGTAAATATATGTGTGGGAGTCTGTCTAACTATACTCTTACTTTTTCCTCTTCTTAATAAAGCACTCTTGCCTGTGATATTCTTCTATCACCTTTTCGAAAGTGACTTTTATGAAATTGTTTATTAGTAATGTTCCACTTTTCCCCCTACCTATAGTATATTATTAAACTGATTGCATATTTTAGCTTGTTCCATTATCCCTTCCCTTTAGTATGGTTGCTGTGAATTTAGTGAAGATAGCTTAGAGTTAGTAATTAGAACACAAATATTAAGTACCCATATTAGCCCTATTTCATTCACTCTGCCTTAGTTTAAAGTTCGTACTGATTAGCATGTTCCCAAATGCGCATACCCTGTAGTATTCATTAGCACTCTATGGTGCTTGCCTTAATCCATAGCTACATTTTGGTTTTGATTTTGATCGTTGATGTTCTAATTTGTATCTGCCTGTTACTCATGGCATATTCATTCTAAAAACTAACTTCATATAAACTTTTAAAATTCCATCAGGTGTCTGTGGTCATTACATATCACCAAGTGTCATTAAATGTACTGAATGTGTAAGGTATTTCTCCTCTGATAGGAAACTTGTTACCTATTCACTGCTAGCTCCTGATCCATCAGGAGTAATGTGCCTGTGGTAAGTCAGGTACATGTATAGTAAGTGGTGAGAGAGTCACCCCCTGAATTACTCATAGTAGCGTGTAAGAATCACCCGGTTCACGCAAACTCAGTCATCTTAGGCACGCCAGGGCCCAGTGCGTGGAAATTGGTAAACTAGTTACCCGGGTGAACTGCGCGCTCTATCAGTACCAGTGCAAAGCCGCCCACATACCACTCAGCAGCCATTCAAGATAGGGTGAAAATGTCTGTCTGCTGCATGCCCGCTGGGGCTGGAGTGACGGCTGTGCTGACTGGGTCATCGTCAGACTATTCATCAGCAGCAGAGGACACCACTTCTTGTTCGTCGTCATCACACATAAGTCGAAGCCTTGCGGAAACCTTCCTTTTAGGCTTAGCTACGTTTGTCGGCTCATGGCCTGACTCACTATCAGACTGCATTGCTGGGTTCCAATCAAGATCAAGATCATCAGAATGAAGGGGGCTTGAAGAAGAACTTGCAGTAGTAGTAGTAGCCCTCCTTGAACTTTTTCTTGCTGGGGATCTGGAAGACAATGGAACATCATCAGGAGGAGTGGCT
>NW_028245943.1:0-14000 GCF_964263255.1 Lissotriton vulgaris
TACTGTAAGGGGATAATGGATGTTTTAAGGGACAAACACATTAATACTCCAACTATCCCAGCACATTTGGTTTTACTGGACATTCAAGATACTCTAAGTCAACATTCAGATTTAATATCTATTTTATTTGCTTGTGCCAGGTTAGTAATAGCAAGATCATGGATATCAAAAGAAATTCCAACTGTAATGGATTGGTGGACTTTAATAAACGAATTTAATGTGATGGAAGTCTCTCTAGCCAGACTCAGAGGCCCTAGGGCCTTGTTAAAGAAAGAAAATATTTGGCGAACTTTTTTTGATTTATGATACTTGTTCTTCATTGCTTCTCTGACTATCTTGTCCTACCCGAGGTCAAGTGAATATTGTCTTACTTTTTTACTGTCTGTTCTTAATAATATGTTCAAGCTGTTCCTCTGGTTATCGATGAAAATTGGAAAGTGTAAATTTACTTCTTTTTTTTATTTCTTTGTTTCATATGTATATACATCTTATATTTTGTAAACTGTATTACGTTTATACTCTTGCAATAATACAAATATTAAAAAAAAAAAAAAAAGGAAGGGACTCCCTGAATATGGATCATCCTAATACCAAATCAGTATGTATTCACAATTCCAAATTACGATTTGGTATGTTGAATCGCAAATTGGAATTCATTCATACCAAAATGCATTTTACTGCTCTCAAACGGCCCGATTCCGCAAATTGAGTCATTTGTGGCCTGTAAAATGCATGATACATATGGCCCAATTCCTCTCCTTTGATTTTCAAAGGCATACAAATGGCGCACATGAGCATGTCAAAAATTGTATTAAAGGTAGTAAAAGGTTTCATTTTAAGTTTACAGTTATGCTTAAGGAAATGACATTTTACTTTTGAAATTACAAATGTAATAAAATGCAATTGATGTTGCCTGCCTTTGGAAGTAGGTTATGCTCACAAGATTAATTATCTGCATGTCTTTAATATGCATTGATATGTTAGTAATAACACTTCTGTGAGCCCTGAGGCCCTGAAGCCTTCCCACAGCACGATATGGTAAAGGTATCATTTCCACAGAAAATAATATCCTTTTTCTTTGATAAAAGCTTTTATAAGATGGCATATTAAAGTAACATACAATGCTATTGTTAATTTTTTTTGTGGGTGCAGTAACATAGCTCAGGGAAATCTATTAATTACAACGCCTACAAACAGAAATAAAACCTCAACTCTGACTTTCTCACTGAGAAAACGCAGATGTGCATGCTGTCAAAATGGTGGGGTTTGCAAGAGAGGATTCTCAGATCAATATGTGGTAGGAGTGCATCAATTATCATTAGTTCAGAAGGTGCGACAGCACTGGGGCTCATGAGATTGAAGGTCCCACTGCATTCCAGACATTCCAGTTTTTTAATATGCAAACAGGTGGCAGCAGAACAGAATATCCAAGTTACATTTTGACCCATGGCTTCCTTCTCACCTCTGACAATCAGATTTACAGAGAAATGCATCATAGGAATAAATAATAAAATTACAAATAAATGATAACATTTCTTCCTTATCACATCAAGACTTTTAGACAGGTTGAAAACAGGCCAGAGGTGGGCATGAAATGTGAATTCAATGTTTTGACAGGATGTTATGTGTTTTTGTGAAGTGCAAGATCCTCCACAAGAGTATCCTGGTGCTGAGCAGGTGTGTGTGCTTAGCCCTGCATACTGTAAGCTGGGCCATTAAAAATCTAGGTTTTCAGCTTTGTGTGGGATTCAAGAAGAGAGGAGGATGCTCTGATGTGGCGTAGAGGTGGTTACATTCTTTAGGAGTGACAAATAGAATGCTTGTCCTCCTGATACGATGCTTTGTATGCATGAGATATGTGGCAGGAGGAGATCTGCAGAGCTGAGGTGTGTGGGCGATTGGTGGATGGAGATGCAAATGTTCAGTTAGATGGGGCCTGAGTTGTGTATTGCTTTGAATTTGTGCCTGAGGAGTTTGAATTGAGCGTATTTGTGCATCAGGAGCCAGTGTAGTTCCCTGTGGTGAGGTGAGGTGAGATGTGGTGTGGTGTAAGTTCTGCATGAGAGGCTGAGGATTGATATGAGTGTGTCCTGGTCTGGCCAGCCACCAGGTAGAGTCTCACAATGAGGTGTTCTTCCAGAGATCACTACTTCTCACGTAGATGTTGAGCTTGACACATTTGACTTTCATCCAGTTAGTGAATTTGGTCATGGAGACAGCAAACTTGTGTCTTGTTTTTGGGTCTTGCATGTCATCTGCATAGGGCAGGATGTTGCTGAGTGGATGAATTGACGTTGGCCTGGGCGACTATGTATTATTGAAGAGGATGGGGCTGAGTGATGAAACCTGAGGCACTCCATAGATGAGTTTGCAGATTTCAGAGGAGTAAGGTGCCAGACTGACAGCTTCTGTTCCAGCCATTAAGAAGGAGCAGATCGAGAGAAGAGTGATCCTTGGATGTCAGTCTTGACATGCACCTGATGAGGATGGGGTGTAAAGGGATAGATTGCATATGATGAATAAAGATCCATACCTTTCACCAAATTAAAATGTAATTCATAACTGAATACCTAATTACAGCCCGGAAATGGATATGATGTTTGGGACCAAGTTCAATTTCTGTTTGATTGTGTAACTTACTTTATATGTTCCATACTAAAATTATTATATATCTAAAACTTCTTCTTTTTGGCCTTATTTTTGCTGCTTATCCTTCATTCTGCCTGATTTGATCATCCAATGACCAAGGGGCAGCATACATTCGCCAATGAATTCAAAAACACAATGTTTTGTTGTTCTCAGTTTTTCTAATGCCCTGAATGTTCCATTCACACTTGACGCACTGTAGAACCTGCAACTTCAGTCTGCCCTGGGCACGTTTTAATGGAATATCCAGTCCACCAAACTCTAAATATTGGACTTAGTGAATATTTCAAACCTCTCCCATATTTTTACCGAATTCCTGGGAGTTATGCCCCACTTTCTGTTGAATTTTCAGCAAGCCTTTATCACGTTTTCATTAGTGTGGATGGATGATTTGCTCTATCAGTAGAATATATTTTACTATTACTACTACTCTAAGATGGTTTGCAGAGCTTTATAAAATTCAAATAAAGAACAATAAAATAAAAACCAAAAATAAATAGTTAGATGTAACTTTATACTTGAATTTCCAGGAGAAAGGCATGCTTACTCAAAGGCTTGATTAACAATGCTTTTCCGATACTTAAGGAGATCTTACTCCTGAATAATTATATGGATGAAAGAGCTGCGGTAAGGGAGATCGACCATTGGGCTCACTCCCTATTTCCCTCGGGACTGGTGGGTAGAAACATATTTATGGTTTATGAGGTGCAGTAGCTGCACCCAGGAGTGATATCTACTAGATATCTACTAGTCTCATGTGTATATTAAGTTCAGTGACCTTCCTACATGCGGGCCCTTCATGTTTGTATTCTTTTATAATATATAGTTGTGTGGTTGCACTATCCTTCACAGTGCATTCTTGGAGCACAACATGGCCAATGTACAGAAGGTAACCCGATGGGGGTGGGATGTGCCCACTGGACAAGAAATTAGCATTTAAACTAGAGCCACAATCCAGCAAAGAGAATATCTGCAGCGACTCATAAAATGCACATAGTCGGTTGCAGTCATTCCTGAACATGGAAAAGCATGCTGCTCATTTCCTGTAGGCTAGAACTAACCTGTTACCCAACCAAAACTCTGTAGGCATATGCTTCTTCTTTTGTTATTGAACTTGCCTGCTTGAAAGCACCCACCAGCCCAAGTACTTCAGAGATGTGGACATATATCATCAAGAACCATTCTATGTTCTCTGGCCGAGACCAGTGGAGTGCTGTCAAGGAACCGCATATCTACAAGTGCAGATGATGTGAGTGATGACTTTGCCTGTTGTGGTTTGAACAGAGGTCTATCAACTGGCTGCTGGATAGAGTGTGTCCGAGCCACATTTTGGGCAGACACCCTGTTGTGCAGAGATGATGTTCAGAACCCTACCAGCTTGGATGCTAGATGGAAAGAGAAGCTCACAAATATCTGCAGGGTGCTTGTAACTGGTAAAAAAAATCAGTATTTCTCAGTCACATAGTAGTTGAGATAGCAAGCGGCATATTTAGGAGTCAAATGTATTCATTTATTTATTTATTTATTTATGAGCTTATAAAGCACACTTATGCCCAAGGGCGTCCTGGTGCTGCATATTGACTCCAGAGCTAGACGGGGTCTAATCCATGAACAACCAGGTCTTGAGCCCCTTTGGGCAGGAGAATGGCAATCGTACAAGTTCTCAATAAATGTATGCCTGCATAGCGCTTGCAATCTGTTAGCAATTGTGCAGATAATCTATCATGTGTAATAAGGGTGACAAAATGTTGCAACTGCAAGAGTAGTAAGTTGTTACTTATCTGAGTTGTATCATTTACATTGTTCTTTTTTCTGCTTGCTGTATGTTAGACCTGACATCCTTGGCATGGTATTCTCCAAAACCTTTTGCATTTATCCCTCCTTGCTGAATTACTTTCTGTTGGCTTTAAAACTCTGTGCACTTTAACACTGCTAACCAGTTCTAAAGTGTGTGGGTTTTCTCCTTCAAACATTATAAAATTGGACTACACCTAACTGGTATATGTAATTTGCTTGTATGTTCATAGTAAATGGTATTACACGTACCCAGAGCCTGTAAATTAAATTATATTAGTGGGCCTGCAGCATTCATTGTGCCTCCCACTAGAGTAGCCTTTTAAGCCACGACTTAGGCCCGCCACTGAGTAGTATTAAACTGCCCTTTTGACGTGGCAAAATTCTGCTAAGTTACTCTTAAGGTAGGCTCATAGGGCAAGGTGCATTATATTAAAAAAGTTGGACATGTGCACTTATGTTTTACATGTCCTGGTATTAAAATACTCCTAAAGTCTTTTTTCACTGTTGCAAGGCTTATCTCTCCCTAGCACTGAGTTACCTTATTACATTTAATGGATACTAACTTAGACTGTAAGCCAAATGGGATATGCTATTTACACTCAAATAAATTGTAATTTAAAATCTTCTGTCATGGTAAAGTCATGGTAAAGTCTGATTTTAAGAGTCACAATTATGAAAGTGCCCCTGGTAAAAAGTTGGCATTTTCTTGCCCCAACATTTAGTGTGACTTTGCCAGACATGGCATGGTAGTTCGGGCTGGACTGTTCCCATGAGGCACAGGGTCAAGGCTGATTTGCATATAGCCATTGTCTGACCTAGGGTGGTGTGGAGTGCAAATAAACGATGGATTTAGACCCAGATCTTTGTACTGGGGTGAATGTAAGACATTGTTCTACATTCTGTCCATCAACTGTGTTTTTTGCAATTTTCACCCGAGTGGGCTGGGTATGCTCAGACGTGAGTCCCAGGCTCTCCACATCACTGGAGTCAAGCTATCCAGGCTGAAGAAGGCTGATAGCCAGAAACCGGTCCTTGGATGCTTGATTCCGGTCTAGGAAAGACATGGCTTGGTAGTTCGGGCTGGACTGTTTCCATGAAGCACAGGATCAAGGCTGATTTGCATATAGCCATTGTCTGACCTAGGGTGGTGTGGAGTGCAAAAAAACGATGGATTTAGGCCCAGATCTTTGTACTGGGGTGAATGTAAGACATTGTTCTGCCTTCTGTCCATAAACTGTTTTTTGCAATTTTCACCCCGAGTGGGCTGGGTATGCTCAGACGTGAGTCCCAGGCTCTCCACATCACTGGAGTCAAGCTATCCAGGCTGAAGAAGGCTGATATCCAGAAACCGGCCCTAGGATGCTTGATTCCGGTCTAGGAATGACATGGCTTGGTAGTTCGGGCTGGACTGTTCCCATGAGGCACAGGGTCAAGGCTGATTTGCATATAGCCATTGTCTGATCTAGGGTGGTGTGGAGTGCAAAAAAACGATGGATTTAGGCCCAGATCTTTGTACTGGGGTGAATGTAAGACATTGTTCTGCATTCTGTCCATCAACTGTGTTTTTTCCAATTTTCACCCCGAGTGGGCTGGGTATGCTCAGACGTGAGTCCCAGGCTCTCCACATCACTGGAGTCAAGCTATCCAGGGTGAAGAAGGCTGATAGCCAGAAACCGGTCCTTGGATGCTTGATTCCGGTCTAGGAAAGACATGGCTTGGTAGTTCGGGCTGGACTGTTCCCATGAGGCACAGGGTCAAGGCTGATTTGCATATAGCCATTGTCTGACCTAGAGTGGGGTGGAGCGCAAAAAAAGATGGATTTAGGCCCAGATCTTTGTACTGGGGTGAATGTAAGTCATTGTTCTGCATTCTGTCCATCAACTGTTTTTTGCAATTTTCACCCCGAGTGGGCTGGGTATGCTCAGACGTGAGTCCCAGGCTCTCCACATCACTGGAGTCAAGCTATCCAGGCTGAAGAAGGCTTATATCCAGAAACCGGCCCTAGGATGCTTGATTCCGGTCTAGGAAAGACATGGCTTGGTAGTTCGGGCTGGACTGTTCCCATGAGGCACAGGGTCAAGGCTGATTTGCATATAGCCATTGTCTGGCCTAGGGTGGTGTGGAGTGCAAAAAAACGATGGATTTAGGCCCAGATCTTTGTACTGGGGTGAATGTAAGACATTGTTCTGCATTCTGTTCATCAACTGTAATTTCTACAATTTTCACCCCGACTGGGCTGGGTATGCTCAGACGTTAGTCCCAGGCTCTCCACATCACAGGAGTCAAGCTATCCAGGCTGAAGAAGGCTGATAGCCAGAAACCGGTCCTTGGATGCTTGATTCCGGTCTAGGAAAGACATGGCTTGGTAGTTCGGGCTGGACTGTTCCCATGAGGCACAGGGTCAAGGCTGATTTGCATATAGCCATTGTCTGACCTAGGGTGGTGTGGAGTGCAAACAAACGATGGATTTAGGCCCAGATCTTTGTACTGGGGTGAATGTAAGACATTGTTCTGCATTCTGTCCATCAACTGTGTTTTTTGCCTGTTAAAAAGTTGGCATTTTCTTGCCCCAACATTTAGTGTGACTTTGCCAGTGTTCTGGGTCACTTGACTCTGAATGGCTCTGCTGTTCGGGTTTGGGTATTGCTTTTAGACAGTAAGGGGGCTTATGTGTGGACAAGGTGGGCCATCTGACAGGATGACTTGTTAGGGACTTTAACTAGCCCCTACTTACACTGCAAAGTTAGTTTCCTCCTGCAAACACAAAGGATGAAGCACCAGGCCTACCCTGTCTTTTGTCACCCCCAGACAGGACAGTTTGAAGCCTTGACAGGGGAAGGTAAAAACGTTACAGATCTAGATTTGGGGGTAAGACAGGGAGTCCCCCTTGCACAAATGCTGGTATCATCTATAAATACTTGACCTCCAGAGCTACTCATCAGAACCCTCCTGGACCTGTGGATCTTACAGAGGGACTGCCCAGCTGCGACAGGACTCACCTACTGCTAGAAGAACCACCTTGCTCTCTGAAAAGGAAGACTTGATCTGCTTGTCTTCATTCCAGGCTAACCAGAGTGACTCCAAGGGTCAGTAGGATGACCTCCTCTGTGAGCTACAGGTAAGCAACATGGGGGCATATTATCAAGGGGGTTTATCTCCGCTTTTTTGGCTTTAAAAGCCAAGAAAGTGGAGATAAAATTATCTCCCTATTACCTAGCTGTCGCTAACACCAGTTAGCGACAGCTAATAGGAGATAGCGACCATCTTGGGTCCCGCTTTGCATGTCAGTGAAATGTATCACTAATGACATGCAAAGTGGGCGTGCCAAGATGTTAGCGACTGGAAACAGTCGCTAACATCGCTATCTCCTATTACCAACTTTTGGAGATATTCGCGCTAAGCCCGAATATCTCCAAAAGCTAACAGCTGCCCCTGAGCAGTTCTTATCCATGTTATCCAATGGTAGGTGGATAACATGGCTAAGAGCATTAGCTCGGTAATGCATGAATATCGCTGACTTTTCTGCGATATTCATGCATTTCGGCCGATTTTTATCACTTAGGAGATAAACCTTGATAATAGCAAGGTTCCTAAGCGATAAAAATCGCCGCAGCTCGGTGATAAAAATATTGCTGCTAAGCCAACATAGTGATAATTATCGCTAGTTGTTGGAAATATGCCCCACGATTCAGAGGCGTCCCTGCAACTGACCAGCTCACCTGCTGCAACTGGACCAGCCTGAGCCCTACTGGCGCTGCTGGAGTGAGTCCCTAATGCCCAGGACGTGCCTCCCCAGGTCCTGAACCTTTGGCTTATATCAGAGTGCACCCCTCCTAAAGAAAAGGCTAGAATCTTGAGGTTTGGGCTTCTAATGAGCGCAAACCGGCTCTTCTGTGGAAAACCTCTATCACCCATGACGACCACCAACACAAAGCTCTGGTGAAACCTGCTCTTCACATAGACAGCAACCCCCAGCAACGCGGGACCCTTTACTTCATTAAAGCGACAACAGCCTGTCACAAATATAACAATGCTTAGCCTCCTCCTTGCAGCCTTCTCCAATGGAAATGGATATCTTTGTGCTGGACTTAGAAGGGACATTTTCAGTGGGATTTACCTGGTCCTTGTAGCTGAACCACTCTCTATTGCGATCTGCCTGAACATAACATTTTCCTCTGGTTTAGTACAGCCAGATAACCATGAGTGGTAATTTGTGTTTTCAGAAACCTTAAATCTTAATATCTCTGTTTCCACTGAGGGAAGTTTTATCATTCTGGTACCATTTTATTTATTACAATATACTCTACTTTTCAAAATGTGCTTTTGGATTTCTCTTATGTTGTGTTTTCACTTTATTACTGATTGTGTACTGCATACATGCTTTGCACATTTCCTCCAAGTTAAGCTTGACTGCTTTTGTGCCAAGCACAGGTACATTTAGTGACTTTTTGTGGTTCACTCTGACAACGATAGTGGTTGTTGCTTAAGTGGGAGTATTTCACCCCAAACACTCAATTTAATACACTGTACATATATTTTATATTTTTTGTGATATTTAAATATTCCTTGTCATACAAAAAATACATCTCAGGCCAGACATTTATTCTCTCTTGCAACTGTAACAGCTTTGTTAACCGAAGCTAATCTCCACCATCTCATTCTCTGAAATTAGCTAAGTCTTGATTGTTCAACAAAGCTACTATGGAGAGTCATGCATCCTTAGGAGGCCAGCTTTTGTTATTTCTCAACAGGTAACAAATAGTCCTGCAGCATGGAAAGCCATAGTACAGTCAAATACAGTGAAATATAGCATAATATTGCATACAGATTCCATAGAACAGCAGCTTAACATTGACCCTTAACTGTATATCAATTCGTACAACATAATTCAGTTGGCTTAACAGTCCCTGATTCCGCCCTCCCTCCTCTCCTCTTCTCGCCTCTCGCAATAATACCGGATGGATCCTCAGGGAGACTTGTTTTCCCTCCTGATGCCCGGAAGATCATCTCCAGTCTGTGTGCCACTGGGCCCCAGCCTGACTCCTCGTCTACCCATTAATCCTATATATTTTCAATCATTATGCATGTTTGGATCAGGGGGCCCGATTCACGGAACTAACTTAAGACAAAATCCTAAACTTACTACCATTTTGGTATTCACAGAAGGCACTTACTCATTTTGGCATTCACAAAAGGCACTTACTCATTTCGGTATTCACAGAAGTTAGGAGTCCTAACTTTAGGACTCCTAAATGCCTTCTGTGAATACTGAAAGTCTTAAAGTTAGGATTTTTCTTAGTTTAGGAGTAGTAAAGTTAGGACTCCTAACTTTAGGACTCCTAAATGCCTTCTGTGAATACCCAAAGTCTTAAAGTTAGGATTTTTCTCAGTTTAGGAGTCCTCCTAACTTTAAGACTTTTGGTTTTAGGACTTTAGTTACATTATAAATCATGTGTTGATGGTACCATACTCATTTTAGGAATTGTGGTGTGTTGTAAGGTGATTTTACCATGTGAAAAAGCCTTCTGCTGGGATATCATGAATCATGTTTGAAAGAAAACTATTATCTCATGATTTTCCCACAGTGGTTTGGAAGGGGATCTAAAAGCTAAACTGAAATCATTTTTTTCTGTAAATTCACATTATCTTTCTCAGTCATGTGAGAATGAAGTCTGACATTCTCAGTAAAACATGTACATCCAACAAGGACAGAGACTGTCAGTTGATTCCTTTGTGTTCTACTGCAGCCTCCTAGACTAGAGTGTTCTCAAGAACAACTAGTGCGCTAACAGTCCTACTTATTACAAACGTATGGCACACCTGAAGCCATCTTGATTGGAATAAAGTGGTAACTCTAAAAACGTTTAATTTAAAAAGGAACAAAATGAGGGGGTATATTTTGCCATAGAAAGTATGATTAGTGCTGCAGAAAGAAAAATTAGGGCACATTTTGAGTGACTTCTCAAATCCTCTTCAATTTCTATAAAAAAACTCTGACATGCAGTCTCCCAAGATGGCCACCAGACACAAAAGAGCCCAAATGTAGCCCAGATATCACCAGATGTAGCCCAAGTATAGCCCAATGACAGAATGTCCCAGAGTGTTCTAAAGAACAACTAGAGTGCTAACAGTCCTACTTATTACAAAGGTATGGCACACCTGAAGCCATCTTGATTTGAGTAAAGTGGTAACTCTTAAAACATTTCATTTAAAAAGGAACAAAATGAGGGGGTATATTTTGCCATAGAAAGTATGATTAGTGCTGCAGAAAGAAAAATTAGGGCACATTTTGAGTGACTTCTCAAATCCTCTTCTATTTCATAAAAAAATTCTGACATGCAGTCTCCCAAGATGGCCACCAGAGACAAAAGAATCCAAATGTAGCACAAATATCACCCAGATGTAGCCAAAGTATAGCCCAATGACAGAATGTCCAAGAGTGTTCGAAAGAACAACTAGAGCGCTAACAGTCCTACTTATGACAAAGGTATGGCACACCTGAAGCCATCTTGATTGGAATTAAGTGGTAAGTCTGAAAACATTTAATTTAAAAAGGAACAAAATGAGGGGGTTAATTTTGCCATAGAAAGTATGATTAGTGCTTCAAAAAGAAAAATTAGGGCACATTTTGAGTGACTTCTCAAATCCTCTTCTATTTCATTAAAAAAATTCTGACATGCAGACTGAAACATGCACTTTGAATACCAGCAGCAGACTTCCCTGGTGAGCAGTAGCTTTACTGCAGTGATCTAATGATCAACTAGAGTGCTAACATTAATAATTTATGGCAAATGTGTGACACATCTGAATGCCTTCTTGATGGAACCAAAGTAAACAAGTATTGAAAATGCAATAGATCTCGCCCTCGTTTAAGTTAAAGCCATTCTGTTTGTAATGAGGTGGCTTTTTAGCTTTGCTTTTATTAGTGTTTTTACAACTTTCATGTAAATAACATGCATATGTATGCATATATGTATATGTATGCATGCATTTATATTTGTATTTATATAGATATGCAGATTATATATGTTTGTATATGTATGTACATATTTATATACATACATATTTATATATGCATACGCATATATATGCATATATATATGTGTATATGTGTGCGTGTAGAGAGAGGTAGAGAGGTAGAGGTGTAGAGGTAGAGAGGTAGAGGTAGAGAGGTAGAGGTAGTGAGGTAGAGACTAGTAGAGAGAGGAGTAGAGAGAGGTAGAGAGTAGAGAGTGAGTAATAGAGAGTAGAGAGTGAGTAGTAGAGAGTAGTAGAGAACAGTAGAGAGAGTAGCAGAGAGTGAGTAGTAGAGAGTAGTAGAGTGAGTAGTAGAGAGTAGTAGAGAGTGAGTAGTAGAGAGTGAGTGGTAGAGAGTAGTAGAGAGTGAGTAGTAGAAAGTGAGTGGTAGAGAGTAGTAGAGAGTAAGTCGTCGAATGAGTAGTAGAGAGCAGTAGAGAGTGAGTAGTAGAGAGTGAGTAGTAGAGAGTAGTAGAGAGTGAGTAGCAGAGAGAGAGAATAGTAGAGAGTAGTATTGAGTGAGTAGTATAGTGAGTAGTAGAGAGTAGTAGAGAGAGTAGTAGAAAGTGAGTAGTAGAGAGTAGTAGAGAGTGAGTAGTAGAGTAAGTAGTAGAGAGTGAGTAGTAGAGTAATAGAGAGTGAGAAGTAGAGAGTGAGTAGTAGAGAGTAGTAGAGAGTGAGGAGTAAATAGTGAGTAGTAAAGAGTGAGTAGTATAGAGAGAGCAGTAGAGAGTGAGTAGTAGAGAGTAGAGAGTAGTAGAGAGTGAGTAGTAGGGAGTAGTAGATAGTGAGTAGTAGGGAGTGAGTAGTAGAGAGAGAGTAGTAGAGAGTAGTAGAGTAGTAGAGAATGAGTAGAAGAGAGTGAGTATTAGAGAGTATTGGAGTAGTAGAGAGTAGGTATTAGAGAATAGTGGAGAATATTCCAAAGTTTTGCACAGCACCACTTGCACAATAAGTCCAATCAAATCATATCACTTAGAGTCCTTATTAAAGCGCTGAATCTTGGTGTATATTCAAATGCTTTTATTTTCCTTAAGTTTATGTACCACAGCCAGCCGACACGTTTCATTCTGTACAACAGAACTTCTTCAGGGCATTCTTATTTCCTTCAAGTTATGTCGGTATCCTGTTGTCATATAACTAGATATTTCTTCCAAATGTTAGACGAGACGTAAGTACATTCTTATTCAAAGTGACTAGGTATCAATTTTACCCACACAATTCGGGCAGACTTGAGTAATTTATAGCATCCTCAAAGTCAGCCTTTCAAAACTTCCAAAGAATAGGACATGATAATCCAAATCCAAATGTTTCTCAAGAAAAGTCATTTTCAATCATTCGGAATATCGGCGTTTGGGCAGATATGACCCAGGGACCCCCCGTATGCAAGAGGAATTAGTCCCCCCTCTGCAAACGCGCCAGTGGCCTGCGTTCCAGAGAGGTGTAAAAAGGGGCATAGCCTCATTACACCTCTGTGCAATGCAGCCCCCTGGCGCATACTTGAGGTTCCAGGTGGGCTAGTTGGCCCCCAGGGGCCCCTGGTATGCAAGGGGAATTAGTTCCCCCTCTTCAAACATGCACGGGGCTGCGTTGCAGAGAGGTGTAAAAAGGGGCGTTGCTTCATTATGCCTCTCTGCAATGCAGTCCCTTGGCTCATACTGGAGATTCCTGGTGGGCTTTCAGGTCTTATATAGTTAGGAATTAGCATTAAAAAAACCTTTGAAATTCACTGAACAAAACATAGGTTTCAGGCCTTATATAGATAGGAATTAGCATTTAAAATACATTGCAAATTCACTGAAAAAACCATAGGTTTACGGCCTTATATAGTTAGGAATTAGCATTTAAAAAACCTTTGAAATTCACTGAAAAAACCGTAGGTTTCAGGCCTTATATAGTTAGGAATTAGCATTTAAAAAACCTTTAAAATTCACTCAAAAGGGGTGTTATAGTTAGCTGGACATTTCACTCATACAAAACCATTGAAATTGCTCATATATAGGTTAGTTAACTATATTTCAAGCACCCGTATTCCACTGCTGATGATGTCGCATATTACATCATTGATGACATGGTCAGTGACATCACTGATGACATCTCAAATGACATCACTGATGACATCACTGATGACATCATCCACGTGACAATCACCTACACCTTTTCATACACTAGTAATCTCTTTGTAAAATACAGAGTATCATATTTGAATCCATTATTACAGCAATACAAGTATCTAAAAACCCACTCAGTGATTCATAGATGTATATACACACATCTAATCACTTACCTGTAGATTCACTCATACATGCTGTCAATGAACAATAGAACACTATCAAAAATACTTATACACCTAAATCGACATTACACACCAGCACACATCCTATTCACATATAAAGTCATCCTACTCACTTATGCAAACAATGGATCATACTTACATATTTACTTAGCTACACACTTATTCAAACACAACTTCATCTATTCATTTAGATAGTAAGTCATACTTAGTGAATTATAAAATCATTATTACAAGTATAAAGTTA
>NW_028245944.1:0-35075 GCF_964263255.1 Lissotriton vulgaris
GGCCATCATACTTGCAGACCGCGAAAACGCTACCAATGATGGCCCTGGGCTTAGTTTGGTCAGCCCCCGCGGTTCCCACATAATGCGGGCACTGACGTGAGCACGCTCTCTTTTGCCTGCCTCTGCTGCGGTGACAGACAGACTGTCAAAAACACCCCAGACTTAGCGCAACCGCAGCCTTTCAAGACATCACAAAATACGACAGAAGCAAAGGTAAGAGAAGACGTCACAACATCAGCCTACACTGTAAATTGTATATGCATAATGCTATTTTTTTATCCTTCATATGGCTTTCCTACCCCTCAATGGTTTTAAATTGTACTTACATAATTGAAATATTTCTTTATAAGTCACGAGGTCTTATACACCTCTAATCTTACAAATTGTGCGTGCATAAATTTCGGTGTCATATTTCTGTACTACGCCACGTGCTTAGGCCTCTATTATTATTAATTGTGCATCTATGGTAGTAGTTTTTTTTCTGCATCATGAAGCCGCCCCAGGCCTTTATTACCTTATTGATCTTCCTTTGTTTGCTGGAGCTGCAACAGTCTTAACTACGGAATATTAAGAACCCACATTAAAATTCACTTTTGATAGTAGTTACGCAACTCAGTTTACGATGACTAATCAAAATGTCCTTTTGTTTCCTTCCCCAAACATCGTTCAGAAGCAACCACGGCCTATCGAGCAACAGCAATGGAATTCTCTGCAACTTATTGAATATACTTTGACGTATAGAAGCAGAGTTCAAGTCGAATGGTTAACTCCGATGGCCGCACTCTTTATACAAGGTAAGCACAGCAGCCTAGATCTACAAAGCCTTCATAGCAATGCATTAGAAGAACAATAGTTACTTACCTGTAAACAGGTGGTTCTCCAGTATTGGTGTCTTTCATAGATTCACATGCCTGAATCATTCCCCGTCGTCGGAGTGGGAGTCCCACGGTATATAAAAAAGTAATAAAATGCCATAATACATATAGCAAATATCAGAAATACCCAACCAGGAAGTAAAGTAGCACCAGCTACAGTAGAAAAAACCCTCACACTCGTGACTATTCTAGTCATTATGTCTTAGTCCAAACTGCAGCCAATCAGGCGACAGCACCCACCTGAATGTTCTCCCCAGAGGCTCAGGCTCTCAGATTTTCTCGCACCGGAGTAGACTCCATAATGCCTGAGTGAGTCTCTGGGGGAAGGCGGGCGGGTTGCATGTGAATCTATGAAAGACACCAATACTGGAGAACCACCTGTTTACAGGTAAGTAACTATTGTTCTTCTCCAGTATTAGGGGTGTCTTTCATAGATTCACATGCCTGAATCAGAATAGTAAGCAGTACTCCTAGCATAACGCTCGTAGACGTTAGAGAATCAAATACATAAATATCTATATATATATATATATATACATTGTACATGTATAACAATTATCATCAACATCTGAAATAACGTCTAAAGAGCATAGAGGAGGAGGTGGAAACAGAGGCTCACCTTATTTGAAAAGATTGCGCAGCACTGCTCTTCCAACCGAAGCATCTGCGTCGTCTGCTGAATCTAGACAGTAGTGTCTAGTAAAGGTGTGTTGGCTAGACCAAGTAGCAGCTCTGCAGATCTGTCGAAGAGGCACACCAGCAAAAAGGGCAGTGGAAGAGCTAACCGCCCTTGTAGAATGTGCTCTTGGCAAGGCCTGTAAGGGTCTACCGGCCTACTGATGACAAAGTCCAATAGTAGAGGAGACCCACCTAGCAATGGTTTGTTTTGAAACTGCACATCCCTGGCGCTGCCGCCCATAAGCCACGAACAGCTGGTCCGTTTTGCGGATGGCAGAGGTTCTTGATAGGTAAAACTTAAGACATCTTCTAATGTCTAATGAATGTAGAGCTCTCTCAGCTGGAGACTGTGGGTTTGGAAAGAATGTCTTTAGGACAACCGGCTCATCCAAATGAAAGTCCAATGGTACTTTTGGCATGTACGTTGGATTAGTACGTAGCACCACTGAGTCTGTGGTGAATTGGATGAAAGGTGCTTTAGAGGTAAATGCCTGAATATCGCTAACCCTTTTAGCAGATGTTAAGGCTAGTAACAATGATACTTTCCATGTCAAAAACTTCAGGTCTACCTTATGGATCGGCTCGAAAGGATGACGCAAGAGCTGAGTTAGTACGACATTCAGATGCCATGCAGGAGGAGGTTTACGTACAGGCGGAAACATACGAAACAATCCTTTGAAAAATTGTTGTATGATCCGCACAGAAAACAAAGAATTTGATCCATCTTGACGAAATCTAGAAATGGCAGCCAGGAAGACTTTAAGAGTAGAATGTGCCAAACCCAATCTGGCCAAATGCAAAAAGAAAGGAAGGATTTGCTCCGGTTTGGCATGAATGGGATGTAGACCATTGGATTGGCACCATGCACAGAAACGCCTCCACTTAAGCTTGTAGGTTTTGATCGTGGATGGAGCTCTAGCCTTCGCCAGTACCTCCTGACAGTCTTGTGGAATATTTAAATGTGCAAATTCCATGTGTTGAGGAGCCAAGCTGACAATTTCAGCGAGTTCGGGTCCGGATGGTACACCTTGCCCTGCTGGGTGGAGAGAAGATTCGGAATGCGTGGAAGTTGGATAGGGTTGCATTCCGAGAGAAGGAGTAGCTCGGTGAACCAGTATTGCCGGGGCCATCGTGGAGCAAATAGTATCAACCGGCATGGCTGCTTCTTCATTTTCCTGATGACTTTCGGGATCAGAGGTATCGGTGGAAAAGCGTATGCGAATATTTGATTCCAATACAGCGAAAGGATATCCCCGCACGAGTCCTTGTGGGGAACCCAGCTTGCAAAGTATGGGCATTCCCGGTTCTGGTATGTCGCGAACAAGTCCAGATCCGGATGCCCCCACAGCTGAAAGATGCGGTTTAGAGATGGTAGATTTATTTCCCACTCGTGAGTGCAGCCCGTGGACCTGCTGAGAGAGTCCGCTAACACATTTGCGATTCCCGGAACATGGACCGCTGACAGATGGATAGTGTGAGTCAGGGCCCAACTCCAAATCTCTTGTGCTTGTTGTGACAACCGGGCTGGCCTTGTGCCTCCCTGCTTGTTTAGATAATGCATGCAGGTGGTGTTGTCTGTTCGAATTAAAACTGTGGCGCCTTCCAGAGTCGCTTGAAAGGACTTCAGGGCCAGAAATATTGCATGCAATTCTAGCCTGTTTATGTGCCATTTCATTTGGGTCTGGTTCCATTTCCCGCTGACCGTCATGCCTTGGAGGTGAGCGCCCCAGCCTGTCATTGAAGCGTCCGTTGTTACTATGAACCTGGGCACTTCCGTGAGGAACGAGCATCCCACTTGTATGTTGGATCGTTGAGTCCACCATAGGATTGCTCTCGCATTCGAGGTGTAATTTGGATGATATCCTCGAAGGACCCCGACACTTGAATCCATTGGTGACTGAGCTCCTCTTGCAAGGGTCGCATCCGAAGACGACAGTTGGGGGTGAGAAGAATGCAGGAAGAAATCATCCCGATGAAGGATTTGAACATGCGCACTGAAACGCACCTTTTTAATAACAGTGCCGCAGCTAACCGTTGAATCTTTTCCTGTCTTTCTCTTGAGATGAAGACTTGGGCGAGCTTGGTGTCCAGCGTCGCTCCCAAGAAAGTCTTTCTTGTTGCTGGCGTGAGGTGTGACTTTTCGAAGTTTACTGAGAAACCCAGGCTTTGCATCAGTGACAGAGTCGTTTGGATGTGATCTTGTGCCATGTCGAAAGAACTGGCCTTGATAAGGCAATCGTCCAGATATGGATATATCTGTATTGACTGCAACCGAAGGTGGGCAGCCACCGGGGCCAGTATCTTCGTAAACACTCTGGGGGCTGAACGCAGTCCAAATGGAATAACTTTGAACTGGAAGTCCCTGCCAGCCACTCTGAACCTCAGAAACTTCCGATGCCCGGGAAAAATCGGTACGTGGAAGTATGCATCCTGAAGGTCGAGTGTTGCCATGTACTCCCCTGCCTAAAGAAATTGGAGGATTTCTTGAAGTGTTAGCATCCTGAATGACATCTTTTTTAGGAATTTGTTTAGGGCACGCAGGTCGAGGATGGGACGCCATTCCCCCGACTTCTTGCGAATGAGGAAAAATCTTGAGTAGAAGCCTTTTCCTTTCTGATGATGAGGTACTCTTTCTATTGCCCCTTTCCGAATCATGGTGTTGATATGGGCGAAAAGCTCCTTGGGGTGCGCTGGAGGCGGTCCTTTTGGGGGGCAATTTGGGGAAGTTTTTACGAATTCCAAAATGTGACCTCTGGCTACCACATCCAGAACCCATTTGTCTGTGGTAATTGTGGACCAATTCAAGTAGTTTGGGGATATTTTTCCTCCAATTTGGTTCGGGTTGGTACAAAGTGGTGGCAGGATGCGTACCTCATTTCTTACTGTCTCTTCCTCGATAATTAGAATTTCCTCGAGGTTGATAGTAATTTCCTCTCCTTTATCCATATGTCTGCTGTCTATATGGCTGGAATCTTTGGCTTCCTTGAGCGGAAGAATAGGAGCGCTGCTGGTTATAATTTCCTCTATTAGAGAAATTCCCTCTTTCTTTAGCTCCACGAAAGGAAGACTTCCTGTATTGCAGAGTACCCAGCGAACGTGCTGTCTCTGTATCTTTTTTGATGGCTTTCAGAGCATCATCAACATGTTTCCCAAATAAGTACTCTACATCAAATGCCATGTCTATAATCCTTGTTAGGACCTCTTGCCGAAAGGATGTTGCCTTCAACCATCCTTGCCTCCTGAGAACAGCTGCACCCGCTAGCTGTCGAAATCCCGTTGCAGCAACGTCCACTGCAGCATCAATTATTTCGGAGGAGACACACTCTCCTTCCTGAAGGATCTTTTTTGGCTCAGTTCGATCTGGCTCGGGAAGTTTGTCCATATACGGCGAGATGTCCGACCACATCTGCCTGTCGTATCTCCCTAATATGGCTAGTAAGTTGCGGCCCTGATGGTCGTTGCTGCAATAGTAGAAACCTTCTTACCGATAGAATCGAGGCGTCTTCCATCCTTGTCTGGTGGGACAGAGACTTGAGATGTCGGATTAGAAGACCTCTTCTGCGCTGCCTGCGCTACCACAGAGTCCGCTTTAGCTTGTCCGACAAGGTACGCCGGAGAAGAATTTGGTGCCCTATATTTCTTATCCACTCTCGGACGCACTGCCGGTAAAGAATTTGGCTTTGACATGATCTTTAGGCCCTCTTTCCAGATGAATTCTATAATCGGAATGGTCCAACTCTGCTTCTGTGGTGTAGACTTGAAATCATACAAGAAGCAGTCTTCTTGCTTTGATTCCATGGTTATCATGAATCTCTTTGTTGCCCTATCCATGATCTTGTGGAAAGAGGCAATGTCCACGGGTGGTGACTCAGATGTAGTAGGTTCTGCCGGAGAGGGCGTGTTTGCATTATAATCCTCATACTCCAACGATTCTGAA
Organism: Lissotriton vulgaris; assembly: GCF_964263255.1. Classification (NCBI taxonomy): domain Eukaryota; kingdom Metazoa; phylum Chordata; class Amphibia; order Caudata; family Salamandridae; genus Lissotriton; species Lissotriton vulgaris. The sequence continues at coordinate 5,491 of NW_028245944.1, forward strand.
ACATTGTCCAGTTCTCCTTCTTCTTGCTCATCATGTTCTGAGAATTCTTCCTCTTCTGCCTGAGGAGCTGAAACATGCGCCGCAGATAATGTTGGACGTTCTTCCTCCAACGTTACAGAAACCACTGGATGCGACTGCTTAGCCAGCGGAGTCGCTCTCTTAGGTCTTGGTGTAGAAACCTGAGATTCCCCTGACTCTGAAGGTGGGAATCGTCTGTAATAGTCACTGAGCATATACTTCAGATTGCGAAACAAATCGTCCGGCATCTGCATGCCAGGAGTAGGCCTATCTGCATGTGACGTAGGCTCAGTTACATCCATCTCTTCCGCTATATCCTCTTGAACTTTAATTCGGAGGTCAGATGGACTTCTAGCTGCTCCAAAATTTCCATCCTCATAGGATCCTTCCTCATCGGAATCCAAAAGTTTGTCTGGCACTACTGGCGTAGAAGAAATCGTCTCAGTAGTTGCTCTTTTCCTCAACAGCGTAGCTGTAGTTGCAGGCGATGGCAAAGGAATCCCTGATGTATGCGCTGACCAAACTTGCAAGGCAGTGCAACTTGACAGAGGCGGCGTCAATGGTACCTCAGTTTGCTGTTGAAACTGTTGTCTCGTCGACGGTATCGTCATCGACGGGGTCGTCGTCGAGGTCGTTGACGGTAGCTTCGTCGACGTGGTCTTTGTCATCGATGAGGATCTTTTCGTCGACGAGGTCGTCGACGGTAACACCGTCGACGGGGACGCCGTCGAGGCCGTCATCGGTGGCTTCGTCGACGTGGACTTCGTCGTCGACAAGGTGTTATCGTCGATGACTTCGTCGACGGCAGCATCTTCATAGTCGACGGGGATCCAACCATCGACATCAAAGTCATAGACGAGGAATTCGTCGACGGTACCTTAGCCGTCGTCGACGGGACAATTGTCGACGACGAGATAGGCCTGATCTGAACATGAACCAGAGTAGGTGATGAAGCCGAAGACATGACAAGAGTAGGCATTGGAGAGGAGAAAGTCATAGTGCAGGTGGTAGACGTGGCAACATGGGAGGAAACACAGTCCTTTTTTGACGTTGAAATTGTCAAAGGTGGCAACTGAGGAGGCACAGATTTTGAAGATTTCTTGGGAACTGAAGATTTCCCAGACTTCTTAGAGGGCGTACTATCACCTTTAGCAGGTGGAAGAGTCTTACTCGAAGTACTAGGCCCAGGAGCATCCTGAGAGGACTTGGTTTTCTTAGTCACCTTAGCCCTTGGAGATGAAACCTCAGTTTCCGCCTTCCTCTTAGTAGAAATAATTGAAGACCCAGAGGCCAAGCTTCCTACCTCGGATAAAGGGTCCTCCTTGTCCTTGAGTCTGTTTAGCCACAATAGTAGTCGACCTTCTCTATCCCTGATGGTCTTAGGGGGGAAGGTCCGGCAGATCTTGCACTCCTTTGCCTTATGGTCAGGATAAAGGCAATATAAACATTTCTTGTGGAGATCTTCCTTGAAAAGCCTTTGCTTCCCACAAGAATCACAGGCTCTGAAAAGGGATTTTGAAAAAGACATCTGAAAAGTTGAAGAAACTAACTGTGTAGAAGAAAAAACTGAGCAGAGCTCAGGGAGACTCCCTTCACACGACGTGCGGTAGAAAATCTGAGAGTCTGAGCCTCTGGGGAGAACATTCTGGTGGGTGCTGTCGCCTGATTGGCTGCAGTTTGGACTAAGACATAATGACTAGAATAGTCACGAGTGTGAGGGTTTTTTCTACTGTAGCTGGTGCTACTTTACTTCCTGGTTGGGTATTTCTGATATCTGCTATATGTATTATGGCATTTTATTACTTTTTTATTTACCGTGGGACTCCCACTCCGACGACGGGGAATGATTCAGGCATGTGAATCTATGAAAGACACCCCTAATACTGGAGAAATAAGTTGCCATAACAGACGTCAATAACGCAGTAGGCACTTCCATATAGACACCACTTGAACGCGGCACTATAACAACTGAAATATACCAGGTACACTGCACTCGTAAAACTGTAGTGTTAGCTTTATTTGTGAAACGAGAGAGGGCCTTATTATCAAGCATGGGTGACAAAATTATTGCCACTTTATTGGCAGGAAAGTGCCGCTAAAGTGGACATAATAGGTTTGATAATATGCTCTATTGAATTCCAATCGAAGGTCATGTTAGATGTGAAGGACATCTAACATGAGCTTCGATTGGAATTCCATGGAGCATATTATCAAAGTCATTATCGCCACTTTAGAGTCACTTTCCTGCTGATAAAGTGGCAATAATTTTGTCGCCCAGGCTTGATATTATGGCCCAGAGTGCGTAGCGTACAGCAGCTTCTCTCTAAAATCTATAATTACCTCCGACCAGTGACAACAGATAGCTTACAACAGTCTGACAAACAGATCCACAACCTTATTACGCCACTTTTGAGTCACTTTTAACATGGGTAAAAAGATGCAAGGAGCTAGTAAATCTACGTCTGACTTTTCAAGAAAAAATCTCAACTCCAGACTCTGTGACACAGTTTTAATGTTTTCTCTCTCTTCCACTCTCTGTGACATCATTTCTCTTTCTCTCTTAAACTTAGACACTGCTGTCTGCTTGGACATGTAGAAGAATTGTTGAAGTGAAGTTGTGAAGTCTACTTCCGTATGTGTTTGGCCGCAAGGTTTATACAACGGTAAGCACAGAGGCCTAAATCTACAAATCCTTTATAGGAATGCATTAGAAATAATTCGGCATAACAGGCGTTTGTAACGCAGTAGGCACTTCCATATAGACACCACTTGAACGCGGCACTATAACAAGTAAAATATACCAGGTACACTGCACTCGTAAAACTGTAGTGTTAGCTTTATTTGTGAAACGAGAAAGGGCCATATCATCAAGCCTTGACGACAACATTATCGCCACTTTATCGGCAGCAAACTGCCGCTAAAGTGGCCATAATAGGTTTGATAATATGCTCTATTGAATTCCAATCGAAGCTCATGTTAGATGTGAAGGACATCTAACATGAGCTTCGATTGGAATTCCATAGAGCATGTTATCAAACCCATTATCGCCACTTAAGTGACACTTTCCTGCCGGTAAAGTGGCGATAATTTTGTCGCCCAGGCTTGATATTATGAACCAGAGTGCGTAGTGTACAGCACCTTCTCTGTAAAATTTATAATTACCTCAGAGCAGTGACAACAGATAGGTTACTACAGTCTGACAAACAGATGCATAACTTTATTACGCTACTTTTGAGTCACTTTTAACATGGGTAAAGTGATGCAAGGAGGTAGTAAATCTACGTCTGACTTTTCAAGAAAAAATCTCAACTCCAGACTTTGCGACACAGTTTTAATGTTGTTTTCTCTCTCTTTCTCTCTCTCACTCTCTGTGTCATCATTTCTCTCTCTCTCTTAAACTTAGACACTGCTGTCTTGGACGTGTAGAAGAATTGTTCAGAATAAGTTGTGACACCAACTGCCTGAAATGTTTACCCGCAAGGTTTATACAGCGGTAAGCACAGAGGCCTAGATCTACAAAGCCTTCATAGCAATACATTAGAAATAAGTTGCCATAACCGGCATCAGTAATGCAGTAGGCACTTCCATATAGACACCACTTGAAAGCGGCACTATAACAGAACTGGAATGTACGAGTCACACTGCACACTTAAAACCGTAGTGTTACCAAAACTTGTAGTGGCATAGTATCAAGATCAGCAATAACATTATCGCTGTTTCAGCGGCAGGAAACTGCTGCTAAAGCGGCGATACTGGGCTTGATAATATGCCCTTGTGAATTCTCATAGTAGCCCAGGTTAACACCAGAACCTGGACTGCTATGGGAATTCACAAAAGCATATTATCATGCCCATTATCGCTGCTTTAGCTGCAGTTTCCTGCCGCTGAAACGGCGATAATTTTATCGCCGTTCTAGAGAAAGGGTGATTGCTAGTTGCATACAAGGTGGAGTTTCCTGCTGCGGATTTACGTTATAGTTTAGTGTGTATCACCCTAAAAGACTAAAGAATAGTATTCCGTATGGAGAATTGTTGAGACTCAAAAGGAACAATTCTAGTGAAACGGAATTTCAGAAGGCAGCTATATCAAGCATGTAACGCTTCAGAGTAAGGAGCTATAATGAGGAGGTATTAATACAGGCCCTTATCAAAGTTAACAACATACAGAGAAGCGACCTATTGAAAAGTAAGAGTAAGAACAACTCAGATAAAGGCATTGTCTGATAATGCACGTCAATTTAAGCGGATATTACTTAAAAACTGGAATATCCTGCTTACGGATAACACGATCAGAGAAGATCTGCCTACAAACCCTTTGGTCACTTTTAGAAAAGCTAGGGCACCAGCATGTCACTGAGTGACCTAGCCCTGCTGAACGTGATTAAAGGATGAGCAGGTAGGTCATCCTTAAGTACACTGTCAGTTTTCAGTATATGCCAGTTTTTATTTACCATGGCTTTCAGATCTTTAGCTCCCATAGAATACGGAGTAATGAGTCTAAATTTTCCATTTTCTTTGTTGGATTTTCTATTACTCCACACAGTGGGATCGTCTGTGGCCAAAAGTTTAGCTCTCTGTATCTTCCTTACCTTCTTCAAGGTGTTTTTCAGTAAGGTGTTACCATAACCCCTCATGGAGAATCTCACTAAGCATTCCGAAGCGGCCGCCTCGAAACCGGAGTCCTTGGAGCAGTTCCTACGGATTCTTAATAGTTCTCCGTAGGGAATTCTGTTTTTTAGCTGGGTGGGGTGGCTACTGCTGGCAAAGAGTGTCGAATTGCCAGCAGTATCTTTTCTGTACAGGGTGGTATGCAGTTGGTTACTCTCAATATACACCTTCAGGTCTAGCTACTCCGCTGCCACCGGACTAACCGAGCCTGAAAAATGTAAGTTGAGGTCATTGATGTTAAGAATTTTGATAAATTCTTCTGCTGAATCCATCCCTCCATCCCAGACGATAAACAAATCGTCGATATAATGATGCCAGCATTTCACATGCCCTGTGTCTGTACCAACTGTGCAGCTCCTGGGTACCCGCTCCTCCCACCAGCCAACGAACAAGTTCGCGTAGCTGGGAGCGAAGCAGGTACCCATCGCCGTTCCTGATGTTTGTATGTACAGCTGGTCCTCAAAGAAGAAAATATTGTTGGTCAGACAAAATTCTGTGAACTCTATGATCATTTTATTGTGGGTTGCATACTTCATTTGGCGTTGCCCCAGAGCGTGTTTAATAGCTTCAAGACCCTGCCTGTGGTCTATACAGGTGTAAAGACTAGTGATGTCTAAAACCATTAGCAGGTACCCAGAATCCCATGTTAGTTCCTGGATCTTGGTCAAGAAGTCTTTCGTATCCCTTATGTACGATTTCAACTTGATCACTAAGGGAAACAAGATGTTGTCGACAAAAAGTGACATGTTCTCAGTCAAGCTGCCAGTGGATGATATTATTGGGCGGCCGGGGGGATTTTCCATTTTTTTATGTAGTTTGGGGAGATGGTAAAAAGTAGGTAACATGGGGGTGTGGTTCCTTAGAAAAAGATTTTCATCCTTCCCGAGCATGTTGTGATTGTACCATTTTTGTACTAGTGCATCATATCTAGTGATGCTTGTTTGGTACACTGCATTCGTGCATTCCTTGTAGAAATTTCTGTCTGCAAGTTGCCTCAGGGCTTCAGTTCTATATTGGTCTCTGCTCATTAGGACAACGTTGCCCCCCTTATCCGAGGGCTTGATCACTAAGGATTCATCGTTGATCAGACCCCTCAGAGCTTGGCGTTGACATTCAGTGGTGTTATTCATTGAAGTTGACGGTTGCGATTTTCTATATGTTATCAGGTCTCTTTTCATTGCCTCTGTAAAGACATCAATTGCGTCCCATGGTGTTTGTGGTACGAAGGTCGATACGGGTTTGAACAAGCTGTCTTCTCTTTCTTGCTCGACCCCTTGAAGGACAGCTCGTTGTGCAATAGTCAAGTTTTCCTATTGTTGATCGGAATCCTGATCTAATCGTAGGTCCTCCGATGCCTCGATAGCTGGTAAGTCTTTAGTGCTGAGTATATCCATCTCATTCACTTTAGGGCCTTTCTTGGTATTTTTTAAATGCAGGTGCAGTTTAAAGTGTTTATGGAGCTTCAGCTTTCTGGTGAAACGGAACAAGTCAATTCTTGTTTGTGTATACTCGAGGTCATTTGTGGGGCAAAAGGTGAGACCAAGGCTTAAAACTTCAATCTCCGCTTCCGTCAATTGCTTTGGTGTTAGATTCACTACAGTCAGGCTGGCTTGGTCAGTGTTATCTCGAGGATTCACATTTACTGCTTCTTGTTCGTCTGGTGGCTCGTCCAACGGGAGGTTCTTGCATTTCCTCTGCCTCCTCTTCCCGCCACCTGCCCTCCTCGTCCTCCTCCTCTGGTTGGTGTTGGTGTTGCTGTGGCATCTGCATCTGAATCCACATCGGGCGGTTTGTTTTTGCCGCCCCTTAGCCAGGAACTTTTGATCACTTCGTATTCCTCCTGAAAAGGAGTCTTCTTTGGTTGGGATCCTTGTATGCCGAGCAATGCATCTTGATAATCCGAGTCATTCTGCCTCCGTTGTTCATCCCCCGACTCGTTCTCAGTCAGGTCTGATTCTGAAGTGGCGGGTTCTATTTCCGGCGTACTGCTTGCAGTGGTTGTCATGGTTCTTTTCTGAAGAGCCTTCCGGGGGGCGTCGTATTTCTTTGCGTATGTTAATACGCGCCCAGTTGCGTAGTCATTGGCACCACGCTCATATTTTTCTTGCTTGCGCATTCTTATTTTGTGCTCGTATTTTGCCAATCTCGCCTTCATCTGATCCCTCATCTTGGATATTGATGTTTTTATTCCAATGTCCGTTTCCTTTTCTAGCTCTTCGTTGATTGTGTCGATTTCTTCCAGCACTTTCCCCCTATCGCTCCAGGCATACTTAACTAGGATTTTCAGGGTGCCTTCACAATAGGATGCCGTGTGATCGAACCAGTCTGTAAGCAGTTGGGGATCCGGATGTTCATACGAGGGTACCGTGTGCACTCTCAGTCCCCTGGGTACTCTCTTCTCTTCAATATAATTTGTTAAGCTTGTAGCCTCCCACCACTTGCGCACTTCGCGCTCATGTAGTTTTTCCAACTTCGTGAATGTCTCTTTTAATTTTTGATCCTGTGGTACTTCTACGGGCGTTGTTGTTTTGTTCGCCGCCTGCGTTGGCGCCCCTTTGCGCTTGAACATATCCTTTGCTGCGTTCATGCGCTCTGTGTCGGAAAACATTTTGCCGCTGTTAATGGGTGTTGTTACGAAAAAAGTTGCTCATGTGGTAATTTGCAACCTTTGTGCGTGTTCCCCTCTCGCCTGGCGGCTCTCAGTATTACGGACGTTCTATTGTACAAATGCCGCTACACGCTTAACATTCATGCGTGAAAAGGAAAGGAATCTGCTCACCGGCAAGCTCGTCTACCGTCAGGGGCTCCGGAGCCAGTCCAGCGCTCTCCTTCCGCGGCGCTCTTGCTGGTCTTGTTATAATCCTTGCGTTATTGTCCAGCGGCTGCAATGGTGCACAGCGTAACTCCTCCTCGGAAACGCTCGCCTCCCACGGAAAGCTGTGCACTCGTGAACGGGTGCTGCTAGCGGTTCGCGGGAAAACCGCATAACATTTCGCTCGGACTCTTCTCAGTCTCACAAGAAAGAGGCAGCAATCATAATCCAAGAGTTAACCAGCGATTTAATTTTTAGGGAACAAAAAAGCACAGACGCGTTTCGGCGTGAGCCTTCGTCAGTGTGTCACTCGTCAATTTCAGACGTCCCATTAAATAAACAAGTTAATGAACATTGACATAAACATAGATCTGAAAGAGACACGTTAGTGATAGATTCCTTACCTTAGAATATCCCCAGGCGTCAGACTGGATCCGGAAACTTTTGCGTAGCAATACCCCTGCGCGCCGGTAGGCGTCGTCTGCGGCTCCGCGTCCGTCGTCGGCGTCGTGAGCGCCGGGATGACGTCGTCGGAGTACTTAGACGGCGCCCATGCGCGCTGACGTCAGTTCTTCTTTTTTCCGCGCCAGCTAGCGCAGATCCGGAAGAAGCTCTACCCCCAGTCACTTTTTGACTGAAAAATTTTGATCCTTTTTGATCTTCTCTTAGTCGACTGTACTCGACTATCGGTGCCAGGGATGCCCGGGTTCAAGCCTTGTTCGAAGTGCGGCCGACTCATGTCGGTCACGGACCCCCATCGCCGGTGCCTGAAGTGCTTAGGCCTCGACCACGACGATCAAACCTGCGCCGACTGCCGGGCCCTGACGTCGAAGGCTAGGCGGGAGCGGTCCCGCAAGCGTCTCGAGCTGAGGCACTCGGCCCCGCGCCGCTCCAGGTCCCGGTTCCGGTCCCACGGGAGGTCGAGGGACAGGTCGCGAGGTCGGAGTCATCGACGTTCCGGAAGTGGACACCGATCGTCTGGTTCCAAGTCCTCAGGTAAGAGGCATGAGAGGTCGGAGCGACACCATCGGTCCTCCGACCCGCCCCGACGCTCGCTCGATGCGGCCGGGGACTCGGGCGACACCGCCCACGCGGCTCCGCGGGAGTCGCAAGCGTCGCCGCCTGCCCCACACCTTCGGGTCCCTGGGCACGGCGCGTCGCAGGAGGAGGTCGAGAGGTACCTCATGGCCATGAGGGCCCTCCCTCCTCAGTCGGTTCCCGTGGCGCCTTCGGGCCGATCAGCTCCGTCTGGAGGTCCTTCCAGGTCGGGCGCTTCGGCCCCGACGACGTCGGGTGCTTCGGCCCCGGCGCCGCTGGCGACTTCGGTCCCGGCGCCGCGCGACCTCGCTGGATCCGGCTCCGGATCTGGGACCTCGCCGGTCGACCTTATGACCTCGCCGGCGCCGTCCCTTCAGGTGTCGTCCCCGGCAGCCGATGTGGTTGCCGCCCCCAATGTTTCCTACGATCCTACTCAGGAGTCGGAGGGGCGCCGCTGGGCGCCGATTCCGTCGGCCTTTGGAGACTTCTATCTCCACGAGGAGGCCCTGGCTGCTAATCCTGGTCTCCAGGAGCCAGGTGACGAGGAGCAATGGGAGGGGTCCGAGGACCCTCTGGCACGTGATTGCCAGTCACATCAGGACTGGACATATGAGCTTGGGGAGGCCAGTGGTATTGACACCTCGCCAGACACTGGATTTACGTCGCCCCCGACTGTGGCTTCGGAGGCGGGTTCTGCTTACTGCGTAGTGTTGACGAAGGCAGCTAAGGCCTTAAACCTTCAGCTCCCCGTCGCGGCCGTGAGGACTAATCTCCTCACTGAGGTCCTCAAACAGCAGTCCGGCTCCGCGGAGCCCCTCCTGCCGTTCAATGAGGCCTTGTGTGACGTTCTTCTGGGCACTTGGTCCAAGCCCGCCACAGGCCCCCCTGTGGACAGGAACGTGGCCAGACGCTACCGCCCGGCACCGGGCGACCCATGCTTTTTGTCCACCCATCCCACCCCCGAGAGCCTGGTCATCCAGGCCTCTAACTCCCAAACCGCATTCCCGTCGGCCCCGCCCGACAGGGAATCCAAGAGATATGAGCAGTTCGGGAAGAAGGTCTTCTCGTCTGTGAGCCTAGGGCTACGGTCTGTGAACACCAACTGTCTCTTGGGCCGCTACACCCACACTCTGTGGGACACGGTTGCGGAGGTGCTGCCACAATGCCCTGAGGAGGTCAGGGCTAAACTCAGCCAAACCCTTGCGGACGGCCGAGATGCGGCACGCTTTTCTATCCGGTGTGGGCTGGATACCACGGACTCACTGGGCAGGGTGATGGCAACGACGGTGGCGGTTCGACGCCACGCCTGGTTGAGGTCCGCCAACTTCTCGGCCGATGTCCAGGCCACACTCCTGGACATGCCGTTTGATGGCCGTCGCCTCTTCGGCGACAAGGCAGACCATGCGCTGGAACGTTTTAAGGACTCCAGGGCCACGGCCAAGTCCTTGGGCCTTACGGCCCCACGCCAGCAATCGGGTGCCTTTCGCTCCTTTCGTGGCCACGGAAGGGGCGCCCCACCACGGACCGTCAGCCACGCACCGCAGAATGTTCAGCAACGCGGTGGCGGACGTGGGAACCGCCGGGGCGGTGGTCGGGGCCAGCGGCGAGGCCAGTCCACACCTCCCTCAGCAGCCCCCGCCTCAAAACCTTCCTAGTCCGAGTTTTCAGGCCCATGTGACGCCTGTGGGAGGCAGGGTTCGCCATCACCTCTCCCACTGGCATACAGTCACTTCGGACAGGTGGGTGCTGCAAATTGTCCGAAGGGGTTTCTCCCTCCCCTTCGAGTCTTCCCCTCCATCCATGCCACCTCAATACCACCGTGTGTCGGGGGATCACTTGCAACTTCTGCAAGAGGAGGTTTCGGCCCTCTTGGCCAAGAGGGCCATCGAGCATGTTCCTGGGCCAGAAGTAGGACGTGGTTGTTACTCCCACTACTTTCTGGTACCCAAGAAGGGCAAAGGGGGCCTACGCCCTATCTTGGATCTGCGGAACGTCAACGGCTTCCTCCGGATGGAGAAGTTCAAGATGCTCACTTTGGCTCAGGTCCAGGCTGCCCTGGACCCAGGAGACTGGATGGTAGCGTTGGACTTGCAGGACGCCTATTTCCACATCCCCGTCCTGCCGGCCCACCGGCGTTACCTACGGTTCATGGTGGGCCAAGAGCACTTTCAGTTTACCGTGCTCCCCTTCGGCCTTGCCAGCGCCCCACGGGTGTTCACGAAGGTGATGGCGGTGGTCGCAGCCCATCTGCGCAGGCAGGGGGTATCAGTCTTCCCCTACCTCGACGACTGGTTGTTGAAGGCGGGCTCGCCCCAGACAGTCGTCAGCCACCTCCAGACTACGGCCGACCTCCTGCACTTGCTGGGGTTCTCCATCAATGTGCCGAAGTCACACCTGTGTCCCTCTCAAAAGCTCCTCTTCATCGGAACGGTTCTCGACTCGGCGCAGTTTCGGGTTTACCCACCCGAACAGCGGGTTCGGGATATTCAGGCTCTGATTCCTGTCTTCAGGCCGTTATCCCGGGTCTCGGTCAGGTTGACGCTGCGGCTTCTGGGGCTGATGGCCTCCTGCATCCTTCTGCTGCGTCACGCCAGGTGGCGGATGCGGGCTCTGCAGTGGGACCTGAAGTTTCAGTGGGCCCAGCATCAGGGCAACCTGTCCGATCATGTCCTGATCTCAGAGGGCACTGCGAAGCAACTGCAGTGGTGGCTCACGGACCGCGACTGGGTCAGTGGCAGACCCCTCTCCCTACCCCAGCCGGAGCACGTAGTTGTGACGGACGCGTCCCTCCAGGGCTGGGGAGGCCACATGGGAGAGGCGGAGATCAGAGGCCTCTGGTCTCCGGCGGAGTCCCGGCTCCACATCAACCTTCTGGAGCTGCGGGCGATTCGTCTTGCACTGAAGGCATTCCTCCCCTCTGTCAGGGGGAGCGTAGTGCAAGTGTTCACCTACAACACCACCGCCATGTGGTACTGCAACAAACAGGGCGGTGTGGGGTCGTGGACCCTCTGCCAGGAGGCTCTGCGCCTCTGGCAGTGGCTGGAACATCAGGGCGTGTCCCTGGTGGTTCAACACCTGGCAGGCTCTCTGAATGCCAGGGCGGACGAACTCAGCCGCCGGTGCATGATGGATCACGAATGGCGTCTGAACTCGGACGTGGCGCAAGGTCTCTTTCGACAGTGGGGAGAGCCTTGGTTAGATCTATTCGCCACAGAAGAGAACGTGCAATGTCAGCAGTTCTGCGCGTTGGAGTTTCCAAGGCGGCACTCGCTCGGAGACGCTTTTCGTCGCGAGTGGAGCTGCGGTCTGTTGTACGCCTTTCCGCCTATACCACTTCTGCCCAGAGTGCTGAAGAAGATCAAGCACGACCGGGCCCAGGTCGTCCTTGTGGCTCCGGACTGGGCACGAAGATACTGGTATCCCGAGCTACTCAGCATGTCAATCGATCCCCCGATTCGTCTGCCTCTTCGGGAGGACCTTCTGTCGCAGCAGCAGGGGACGGTCCTGCACCCGAACCTGTCCAGTCTCCACCTACAAGCTTGGAGATTGAGCGGCGTCAGTTGAGGCCATTTGACTTGCCTCCCGAAGTCTGTGATATCATTCTGGCAGCCAGGCGTCCCTCCACAAAGTCGGTATACGCCTGCCGGTGGAACAGATTTGTGGCATGGTGCACAGCAAAGGCTGTGGATCCTCTCTCTGCACCCCTTTCGGAAGTACTGCTCTTTCTTCTTTCCCTTGCCCAGCAGGGCTCTGCTCTGGGCACTCTTAAAGGGTACCTTTCTGCTCTATCAGCCTTCTTGAGGCTACCAGATCAGCCTTCTTATTTCAAGTCCCCTATTGTGAGTAGATTTCTGAAGGGCATCACGCACATGTTCCCTCCTGTTCCCTTCGTGATGCCCCAGTGGGACTTGAATCTGGTTCTCACCTATCTGATGTGCGCTCCCTTTGAGCCGCTTCATAACTGCCCTCTTCGTCTCCTTACTCTAAAGACGGCCTTCCTGGTTGCCATCACCTCTGCCAGGAGGGTGAGTGAGCTCCAGGCTCTTTCTTCTTCTCCACCTTTCCTGTCTGTTCATCCTGATAAGGTAGTGTTACGTACACGACCTTCCTTTCTGCCCAAGGTTGTCACGGCCTTCCACATCGGGCAGTCCATCACTTTGCCCACCTTCTTTCCGCCTCCGCATCCCTCGAAAGAGGAGGAGAGGCTCCACCGTCTGGATCCAAAACGTGCGCTCTCCTACTACCTAGATCGCACACGCCAATTCCGGGTGGATGACCAACTCTTCGTTGGTTACGTGGGCGCGAAGAAGGGAAAGGCGGTGCACAAGAGGACCATCTCTAGGTGGATCATCTTGTGTATCCAAGCATGTTACTCCATGGCGAGGAAGGAGCCCCCGGCTGGATTGCGGGCTCACTCCACTCGGGCCACGGCAACGACAACTGCCCTGGGCCGCGGTGTCCCCCTGCAGGACATTTGCCAGGCAGCTACGTGGGCCTCGCTGCACACGTTCGTAAGACACTACTGCCTGGACAGTCAAGTCCGGAGGGATGGCTTCTTTGGCCGTTCCGTCCTCCAGGACTTTCTGGTGTGATATTGGTTCGCAGACCCACCACCGGGGTTGGTATTGCTGGGGTATCTATTCTAAGGTAAGGAATCTATCACTAACGTGTCTCTTTCAGATGCACAAGTTACTACTTGTGTAACGATATATCTGTAAGAGACATTAGTTAGTGATAGATTCCTTACCGCCCACCCGTCCTCCCCGTTCTGCGAACCGATATCTAGGGTTAAGGTCATCCCCTTTCAGGGCCCTAGTTTCATGGCACCAGTGTTGGTTCTGTCATGGCTCTGCGTATCTGGCGCGGAAAAGCTGTGTTATCAGAACTGACGTCAGCGCGCATGGGCGCCGTCTAAGTACTCCGACGACGTCATCCCGGCGCTCACGACGCCGACGACGGACGCGGAGCCGCCGACGACGCCTACCGGCGCGCAGGTGTATTGCTACGCAAAAGTTTCCGGATCCAGTCTGACGCCTGGGGATATTCTAAGGTAAGGAATCTATCACTAACTAATGTCTCTTACAGATATATCGTTACACAAGTAGTAACTTGTGCGACTTTACCCCTTTTGCCTCTATGGGTGCCATATTGGAAGGGTGTTCTATCCATACAGGGGTCTTATCTAATTCATTCGTGCATTCTCACGTTGAAATAAAGATATATATATATCTATATACATATATACATATATATATATATATAGATATATATATATATTACCTACTGGCGGTCGCCAGTAGGTATATATAGTTAGGATTTTTTCCCTATGGGATTTCTGAAAATTCTATGCCTAATAACTTTTGCGTTCGTGGACGGAATTGGCTGAAATTTTCAGGAAAATGGCACATTTTGTTTCTGAGCAGACCTTGAAAATTTGGGGGGGTTTTGTGGAGGGGGGGCCGAGAAAAAAGGGGGGTCCCAAAACGCCTTTTTCCCATGTTAATTTCCATAGGGCGGTTGGACTCACTTTTAGCCCGAACGGCTGAATGGATTTTCACGAAACTTGGCAAAATTGTAGGGACTGTTAGCCCGATGTGCCTTTGCTAGGTCTCAATATATGTGCTTCAGTGGATTTTGAGAAATTAACGTTTAAATCAAGATATATATCTGTAACAGCGCTCCGGGCAGCTATCCGGTTAGCGAACCTTTCGCGTAACGGAACTTTGCGATGAGAAGCTGATTGGCCCTCCGGTGTCTGTCAACATTCTAAACAGTCCGGAGCGGCCGCCATCTTGTCTCTCGGTAGGATCGAGAGACAAGAGGAGGCCAAAACAAAGGGGGAAATTACCATAAGGGGGCATAGTAGATCCTCGTTGACCCCCTAGGTTTTATGTGGAGGTTTTAAAAGGGCCTAGGAGGGTCCAAAAAAAAAAATTTTTTTTTGCGTGGTAAGCGCCAAGTTCGCGAACCGGATAGCTTTCTGGGCAGCGAACTTTATGGATAAAAGAATGAAAGACTTTTCTAATACTGTATGTTAATTGTTTGTTGTTTTTCTTGTTTTTTTTTGTTTTCTTTATTTATTTATTTTTTTTATTATGATTGTGTTTCATACTTTATTAAATTTTCTAACATTTCATTGTCAGAAATGTCATAATTTATTATAGGGTGTAATTGTTTTTCATTTTGAAGCAAGTTGTCTACTGCTTCAACACATTGTAGAAGTTCGTGGTCTCTACTGTCATCCATAAAGTCATCAAGTTTGTCTTGGCTGCTCTCCTTCAGTTCAATCGAAAATGAAACTTGCTGCTCGCCTTCCATTTTGCCTGAAATTTGGATTAAAAAAATATATATTAGTAGAGATAGGGCACTGTTGGGATTAATTTTAGATAGGCAGTTTTTATCAGTGAATTTATCTTTTGGCAGTGTATAGTATGAGAGTGGAAATAGGACTAAAAAAAAGTGTATGTGATTTAACCAAGACACTACTACTACAGAGGGATAGTGTATATGTAGCAGAAAAAGTCTACTATATTAAGTCATAGTGCACAATATATTAAATTATAACTTACCTTCACAAAGAAGTTGAAGTTTTTTGAAGCTTTTGAAATAGGAGGTACAACAAGAAGTAGTAGTCAAAATGGCTGTGTTTCCTTCTCTCCCTTTATATATATACAGGTATATAACCAATCAAATGTCAGGTAATAAAAGTAGAAAATGAAAGTAACATTTTCATTGGTTGTCAATTCCAACAATTCAGATGTGTTTTGTGAAGTAATTTACCTCACGGTACTTGGAGAGGTCTACAGGCTAAATGGCTAAATGGAATTTCAATGAAATTTGTGAGAATGGAAGGGATTGTTATGTAGTATGAGCTAATCTATATTTGGTGAGAGTGTTTCTAGTCGTTATTCTGTAAATTACTTTCCCGCCTTTTTTTAGGACCGCTTTCCGGGAAGCTGCCCGGTTAGCGAACCTTAAGCGTCACGGGAGTCCACCATTTTGTGTTTCGTTCGCATTAAGATACAAGATGGAGGGCAAATAATGTTTAGAATGGGTAGAAGGGGTCATGGTAGACTTATCTTGACCCCCTAGGTTTTCTGAGCGTGGCTGAGGAGGCTTATATGTGCGGAAAAAAATTTTTTTTTTAAAAAATTCCGCGAGGTTAGCTTTCGGTTAGCGAACCGGGTAGCGCTCCGGGGAGCGAATTTTGTGGAAAATTAGTGAAAAAAGTTAGAGAAAAATAATAATTGTGAGTGATCAGATGTAGGGTAGCTCTGAGAAGAGCTTTTGGGTTTATGGTACATTTAGGTACTTATAAGTAGGTACCAATGCAGAGTCTTAAATTCAGAATGAAAATTCTGTTGCCCTCATCTGAGAAGTGAACTCCATCTCCTCTGTAGATATCTTGCATGTAGTAACGCAAGTTATTGTTGTACAGAGAGCCCATTCCATGGTCTCTCATGTAAGCTGAAACAGATTTGTTTACATGCTTCCTCGCTTTCTCAATTTGTGGACAAAATTGGTTGGACCACCTCCATTTCTGTCTTTGGCATATATTGGAATATACCAAGGCAGTTTGAGGAAAAAGTGCCATTAATTGCTCCAAGGTGTCCTTTAAAAGCATTTCCAGACCTACCCCTGTCAAAGTGCCCAAATCATTACCTCCACAGTGCACTATTAACAGGTCAGGTTTTGGCAAATGCATAAAGGTTTTCACCAATGGTATCAATTGGTGACATTTTAATCCTCTTTGGCCCAACCACTTAATTTCCACATCTTGTAAATTGAGGTTGTGTAAATTTCTGCTCTCAGCATACCTTTGAGCCCAGTGGATGTAACTATGTCCAACAATCCAGACGTTAAACATGGTGGAAGAAGGTTGTTCTGCAGTCAGATGAAGTGTGGTAATGAAAGGGCAGTTGAAACAGTAGGAGTTTCTAAAGAAAAAAAACTGTGGATTTACAATGCTAATGATTCATTAGCAGTGATTGGTGCATTTCCATTTCTGAAAACAGAAAGTTAGGGTGCATGGATGTGTTCTTTGAAAGATGTAATTTGAATGGTCAAGGAAGAAACATTTAATGAAAGATTGCACTGGATACGCAGGTGCACTGAGAGTTCAGAGTTCAATTGAAACATTGTTGTGTGAATTTGCAAACATGAGAGGTCTTCCAGGAGGTGGTTGCTATGGAAACAAGGCAGACAGGGCAGAGGGGGGAAGGGTTTTGATTTGAAAAAAGTGAGGGAAGAGGTATGATTGGCTAATATGAGAGATATGTGAAAAGAATATCTGTATTTCTGTGCTTTCAATAGCTGCAGCCTTTGGAGTGCATCCTTTTTCTTCTGCTGAAGACAATTTGGTGTATTTCTGAGACTGTTTTCAAAACTCAAAAAATATTTGCTAAGGTGAGAAAAGATTTATTTAATTTAGATAGAGAATAGTATGATTTAAGGAGAAAATGATGAAGAAAGCTGTGTTTTTAAAATGTGGTTTTGTCTCTAGTGATATACTAATAGAATTAGTTTCAAAGAGAAATTATAATTGCATATTTGGTGTAACATTCTGGCATGCAGTTACACAAGATATTGTAATACATGGAGGCCATTTCATGGTCTGTTATGTAAGCTGAAACAGATATGTTGCTTTTAAAAACGATTTAAGAAATCAATTACATTTCTAGATATGTACTGCTAGAGCTTCATAGGTTGTTTTGGGCCATATTTATAAGGTATTTGAGTGTCTAAGATGTTGTGTTCGCCTTTTAAAATGTAAAGTGTTCCTCATGGGACAAGTGTCTTGTAAATACGCTCCCACTTGTGCTTGGCAAATTTAGATTTTGATTATGGGAGTTACCTAGCCATGTTAATAGTGTCCCAAAAATGGTGCTAGGGCATTCCAGAAAACACTTTCATGTGTCTCAAGGACATTTTTAGTCATTTCTTCATGAATGCAGGTATACAATTGATTTATATGCTGTGTTTAAAAACGAATTTTGAAATGAATTAAATTTCAGGATATGTACTGTTAGAGCTTCATAGGTTGTTTGGGGTCATATTTAGAAGGCATTTTAGTGTCTTTGAAGTTATTTTTCCCTTTTTAAATGGAAAGCGTTCCTCATGGGGCCCTGAGCAGTTCTTAGCCATGTTATTTAATAGGAAGTGGATAACATGGCTAAGAGCATTTGCTGGGAAATGCATGAATATCGCTGATTTTTCTGCTATATTCATGCATTGTGGCCGTTTTTTTTCACATTGCTTCATAGGTTGTTTGGGTTCATATTTAGAAGGCATTTTAGTGTCTTTGATGTTATTTTTCCCTTTTTAAATGGAAAGCGTTCCTCATGGGGCCCTGAGCAGTTCTTAGCCATGTTATTTAATAGGAAGTGGATCACATGGCTAAGAGCATTTGCTGGAAAATGCATGAATATCGCTGATTTTTCTGCTATATTCATGCATTGTGGCCGTTTTTTTCACATTGCTTCATAGGTTGTTTGGGTTCATATTTAGAAGGTATTTTAGTGTCTTTGATGTTATTTTTCCCTTTTTAAATGGAAAGCGTTCCTCATGGGGCCCTGAGCAGTTCTTAGCCATGTTATTTAATTGGAAGTGGATAACATGGCTAAGAGCATTTGCTGGAAAATGCATGAATATCGCTGATTTTTCTGCTATATTCATGCATTGCGGCAGTTTTTTTTCACATTGCTTCATAGGTTGTTTGGGTTCATATTTAGAAGGCATTTTAGTGTCTTTGATGTTATTTTTCCCTTTTTAAATGGAAAGCGTTCCTCATGGTGCCCTGAGCAGTTCTTAGCCATGTTATTTAATAGGAAGTGGATAACATGGCTAAGAGCATTTGTTGGAAAATGCATGAATATCGCTGATTTTTCTGCGTTATTCATGCATTGCAGGCCTTTTTTTATCACATTTGCAAGCATTTCTTAGCCATGTTATCCAATGGGAGGTGGATAACATGGCTAAGAGCATTTGCTTCAAAGGTTGTTTGGGGTTATATACCATTTTTGGGAAATTATTAACATGCCTATCTAACTCCCATAATCAAAATCTAAATTTGCCAACCGCAGGTGGGAGCGTATTTACAATAAATTTGCACCATGAAGAATGTAAAATAGCATACTAGATACTCAAATAACTTATAAATATGATCCAAAACATCTTATGAAGCACTAGTAGTGCATATTTCCAGAAATGTATTGGTTTTCATTTAATGATTTACTTCATTGGTAGGCCTTCACATGTTTTTTTACCTTGGTTTTTTTTCAGTGAAAATCTTATCTGCAACCATGTGTTGGCCTCACCTCAAATAAACAAAACAGGTGATGGACTGAATGTGGATCAATGACACACATTCACCCCAGTCCAAAGATCTGGGCCTAAACAAACCTTTAGATAGGCTACATCTTATCGTCATCCTGAATTAATGATTTAAAATATTAGGGAGTGATTTATGAGTGTTGTATGCCTGTTTTGTACCATTGAGTGTCATTTTTGTGATGCAGTGCTGGTGGAAAATATTTGCTATGTTAAATAATTAGTACAGCATTAAGTTTTAGATGACTGTTATTTATTTACTGTTTGGTAATAGTGGTTAATAACATTTTATATTATATTTTTTCACAGATTCAACTGCAGATTCTTTCATAGTTTGGAAAATGCCTTCCAGAAGTCGAATACGAAAGGCTAGAAAACGTCAAAGACAGCAGGATGATGTTTTATTGCAGCAGTCCTCTTCCCCAAATACTTGTCAAAACACCAAGAAAGGTCCGGGTAAGAGCACGAAATCATTCTTAAGAAATATTTGTAGTAAAAAAAATTTTGCTCAAAAAAATGTGTCTCTTAACAAAAAGAGAAGTAATTTAAATGGAAAGGAGAGACCCATCACAAATGTTACTGGTAGAGGAAGAGATAACTCTGTGCATGATAGTAGAAGGAAACAACAGTTTAGGGACATTCGACAACGAATGTTCCGTAATAGGATATTAGTTAATTTATTGAAAAATATTAAAAAGAAAGGCCAACAGAAAGCGGCATTTTATAGGAAGAAGAAAAATGTAGAGAAAATTATTGATCATGCTTTTGAAATCAAGCGAAAGTTGTTTATTTTGGTAATCAATAGAATTAGGAAACTAAGCAAGGTAATTTCTGATTTCAAAACAAAAAGTAGATGGAAGAGAGTAGTAAATCGTACTAACTTTTGTGAAGTTTTTTCTGGAGAATGGATGCATAGTTCAAGTTCTGAGGCATTTTTTAATGAGGAGACTTATTTTCAGGATAATGATTTGGTGCATGCAGTTGACATCAGTGGTCGAGCTTATGAAGTGAAGGATGGTTGTCCAGTTGAAAAAGAACTACTTGTGACAACAGAGACAGAAGAGGCGCTAAGTGATGAGGTTTTAGGAAGACGTCCTAAGGGTCCTGTGTACATTTGGAAGTGTAGTTCTATTTGCAGTGTGCGACAGGTTTCCATCAATTTGCTATGTGATTTTATACGGACATTTAATAAGAAAAGTTTGAAGCAGAAAATGAAGTTGTTGCAAGATTTAGATCCTTGCAGAGTGAGACAAATGACAGGTTTGCGTGGTCATTCACTGGCTTGTCTTTCCAGGAGAGTATGCCAGAGTGTTTTTCATCATTTCAGGATGCTAGCAGTGCATCATAATAAAGTGAGAAAATTAGTGAGAATGTTGTATTATGC
This sequence comes from Lissotriton vulgaris, assembly GCF_964263255.1. Lineage (NCBI taxonomy): Eukaryota > Metazoa > Chordata > Amphibia > Caudata > Salamandridae > Lissotriton > Lissotriton vulgaris. The sequence continues at coordinate 25,739 of NW_028245944.1, forward strand.
TAAGAGTCCAGCAATTATGCTTAAACAGTTATGTGCTGCTCTTTTGCATGGTTCTGAAATAGATGTGAAGAATCTTTGTGAAGAAATTGAGTTTTGTTACTTTGGTAGTAAAGATGAGAATGTTCAAATTGACCCTGAAGTAGAGGGTAATGTGGAAGATAATGTACAGGTTTCCAGTACAGATAATTTTCAGAAGGAAATTGCCACGTTTCAGATGAAATCAAGTGAGAGGCCTAATTTCACTTGTGTATGTTGTCGACGCACTTATTATAAGAATCAGACTAAGGTAGTGGATTTATATGCAAAAAGTGAAAGGGAAAATAATAGTGAATGGAAGGATTTAGCCACATACTTGATGGTAGAAAATTATTTTGATTTGGGATCGGATCAACGTGTGTGTACTTATTGTTGTAATAAATTAAACCAAAACCAGATGCCTGCTAGGGCAGTTCATAATAATCTGGAATTGGTTGAGATTCCTTCTGAATTGAAGGATTTAAATACTTATGAATCTATTTTGATTCAAAGTATCCATCCCTTTCAGGCTATTGTAAGAATGGAGCCAAAGACAGGGAAATTGCCTCCAGCAGATTTACAGAGAGGATTAAAGGGAAGAGTTGTTTATTTGCCTCTAGATTTGAACAAAAACATTAACACAATTGGAATAGAAAAAGTGGAAGAGGAACCTCTGGTTATCTTGGTTAATGGGGTTCCGACAAAGAATAAGAAAATATGGCAAGATTTAGTGGATGTTAGGAAAGTCAAAAAGGCAACAGTGTATTTGAAGAAAAATAATAAGTACTATAAGAATGTATATGTTGCAGAAGAGGAAGTAAGTGATGAAGAGGATAGCGATTTGTGTGCTGGCCAAATTGAGAAAGTAGAGGCCTCTAAAAGTGAAGAAATATATGAACATTATAGTGTTCATCCTTTGCATTCCAAGGAAGTGATGGGGAATGCTATTGAGTTGTTTCAAATGAAACAAGCCAAAGGGAGTCCCATTAGTGTTTGGGAGGAAAGTTTGGAAGCTCGGTGTTTCCCACAGCTATTTCCCACAGGTCAAGGAGGAAGATATGATGAGCGACCTCGTGAAATTCCTGCGTCTGAATACCGGACTTTACGATTGTATGCAGAAGATCCTAGGTTTCGGCAATGCATTCCCTATTTGTTTCATCTCCTGTTTGAAAGCGATCTGTCTGGACTGTCATATGCAGTGAACCACATCTTAAAAAGTGGTATACAGATGCGAAACATCTCGGCAAGTGACTTTATGCATAAAGTCAATGTCCAAGACAGTATTTTGGATTCTCACTTAATTAATCTCATGGCGTGTCAGCGTGGTACTAATGAGTACTGGTACCGTCGTCATGGTGACTTAAAATGTATGCTGAGGAACTTAGGAACTCCGACATGGTTCCTCACTCTGAGCTGTGCCGAGTATGGCTGGGATGACTTACTTGAATTTCTACGAGAGGCAAATGGAAATATTGAAAACATTGAATTCAAGACACCTGGAGAACTGTGTTCTTTGGATCCTGTGAATGTATGCAGGTACTTCAATCATAGATTTGAAGCTATGATGTCTTTCATCACAAATAAAAAGAATCCACCTCTTGGAGAGGTGTTGGATTTCTTCTGGAGAAAGGAGTACCAAGCAAGAGGTGCCCCTCATATACATATGTTGCTGTGGATCAAGGATGCACCTAAATTTGGAACAGATCCGGATGACTTAGTGATGAATTTCATCGAACAGTATTCTACGTGTGCTGTTCCAAACGCAACGGAGAAGAAAAGTCTAAGAGAACAAGTTCTACGTTTCCAAAGCCATCGTTGTGGAAAGTACTGTCGTCGTAAATTCAGAAACAAGGACAAGTTCTACACCAAATGTCGTTTCAACTTTCCACGACCGGTGATTTCTAAAGGAAGAGTGAACAGTTTGATGTCTTCGCTGCGACATAATGTGACGAGGAAATCACCCAAGAATACATACAATTTGAAAAGGAACGAAGAGTCCAAGTACATCAATGACTACAACCCAGTGATTTTGTCCATGTGGAATGCCAACATGGATATACAGTTTGTGGCTGACAACTGTATGGCTGTGGCTCGGTATGTGACATCTTACATCACCAAAAAAGAAAAGACCGAACTGAAGGATATGTGGGAGGACATTTCCCATGAAAAGAGCCTCAGCAAGAAGTTGTACAGTTTCAGTCTGAAGATGTTGTCGCATCGAGAAATCGGAGCTTACGAATGTTCTGATCGATTGTCTTCAGCAAGTCTCTATGCCAAATCCAGGAGTCTCGTTTGGGCGAGTCTTGGTCTTGCTGCAACGCGAAATCGAGTTCTAAAACCTGTTCGGGAAATTGAGTATTTGGCAGAAAAGGAACCAAACAGTACCGACATTTTGAAGACCAACATGTTGGATACATATTATCCAAATCGAAGCAGTCACCTTGAGAATATTTGTCTATATGAGGTTCTCCAAAATTATATATTCAAGAGGAACATCAAAGAAGATATTGAGAAAGGAGTGTATGCTGTAATTGGAAGTGAGGGATGCCTGGTCAAGCAAAGAAAATGCCAATTAGTAAACCATCGAAAATTAAGTGGCGAATCTCCAGAAAAAAAGGAGTTTTTCTATTTAGCACTTTTGCAACTTTTCAAGCCTTGGCGTGCAGAAGAGGAACTGCTTGGAGATTTCCTCTGTTACGAAGACTCTTTCAATGCAGCCAAGGAGTCCATAGAATGTCCTGCTTTTTCTAAATATCAAGAAATGCTAACTTTGGAAATTGAGCAGGAAGCAACGATTGCAGCCGAGATTGCCAGAGACAGTTCTCAGGACAGTCAGAGTTCTGTTTCATTGAGTCAAGATCCACTTGGAGGACCTATTATCGAAAATGAAGCTGCCACTGCTATGAATGAAGTAGAAAGAGCCATGGCACATGCTCAGGAGGATTCAGTTAACTTACAAGACTTGGAAAAACAACTCAACGTTGAGCAGAGGAAAATATATGATGAAGTTACCAAGGAAATTGAGCACGGATTAAGTCATGAGAAGAAAGAGTGCTCGTGTACGTCGTTGAAGCCTGTCCGACTGTACGTGAGTGGAGAAGCGGGAACTGGAAAAAGTTTCCTCATTAAAGCAATCTCTTGTTATTTGCAGGAAAGGACTGAGTCATCGCTGTCTTGTGTTGTCACCGCTCCTACTGGACTGGCAGCACATAATATTAAAGGTATTACTTTGCATCGTCTATTGATGCTGCCGGTGGAGCATGACAACAAATTACAATACAACAAGTTATCTGGAGATGCTTGCTGTGAAGTTTCAAGAGTTTTGAGGAAAATGAAACTACTTATCATTGACGAAGTAAGCATGGTTTCCAATGTCATGCTTGCCTTTGTGCATTTGAGAATGCAAGAAGTACTTAAAACTGAATATGATGTCTTATTTGGTGGGAAACACATTATTGTTTTCGGAGATCTTCTACAGCTGACACCAGTAAAAGGTCAACCTGTGTTCAAAATACTCACGCATGAAGATACCAGGAAGTGCCTAGGGAGCATTGGCAACGTCAATATATGGTTAAACTTCAATTATGCAGAACTGCATCAAAATATGCGTCAGGCAAAGGATGAAGATTACAAGAATATTCTACAAGATATTAGAATTGGAAAAGTGACCGAGCATGGGAAAGAAGCTTTAAATGCACGGTTACTGTCAAATTTGTATCCCAAACAAGATATTGTGCCTGAGAATATTTTTCAGAAAATTACTGAGAAGAAATCCGGGATATGTCTCATGCCAACTCTTGCAGAATGTGCCATCTTCAACAACAAAATGTTGAATTTAGAAAAGCAAGAGATTGTGAAACTTGAAGCTATCGACAAATTAGAGCATATGGGATCAACAATTATTTTGTCAGACAATTTGAAATCAAAATTGGATTCATTAGAGAAGACTATATCTAAAACAGCGGGTTTTGAAAAGACTTTGAATGTGTGTTTAAATTGCCGAATTATTTTGAGAAGGAATTTACATGTAGAAAGAGGTCTGGTAAATGGATCAATGGGTAATGTTGTTGATTTTGAGAAATACAGAAATAGAGATGGAATAGAATTTTTAAAAATTAAATTTGATGGCATTGAGGAAGTACAGCAAATTGGTCGTTGTTCTGCTAGGTTTTTGCTTGTTAAAGATTTATATGTTCGCCGTAAACAGTTTCCTGTTTGCTTGGCATATGCGGTGACAATCCATAAATCGCAAGGTTTAAGTGTAGACTGTGCATTGGTGAATATTGGCAGTTCTGTGTTCAAGGAGGGTATGGCATATGTGGCATTGTCACGAGTTAGAACTTTATCGGGATTGTACTTGATTGACTGTGATGTCACAAACATTTGTGCGGATCTAGATTGTGTTAAGGAATACAATAGGTTAAGAAGAGAGTATGCGCCACATTTGCCTCAATATCCTTTGTTTGAGAAACGTGTGGTAGGCCGCAAACGTAGAAATAGCAGTAATAGTAGGGAGGTTGTTGCAAAAAGACTAAAAGTCAATGAACCGAAAATTGTTAGCAGAAAGAAAGTGGATTCTGTTGAAGATGTTGTCGGTTTTCAATTTGAAAACAGTTCTGGTGTCAACTGCTATGCAAATGTAGTGGTTAATGTTCTCTTTTCACTAGAGAGTTTAAAAGAACAGATTCTGTTGAATTCTGAACAAATTTTATGCTGTTTGTTGAATTCTGTTTTCGAGAAATGTAGCAGTGATCGAACAAAAGTAGAAAGTGTGTCTGAAGTTCGTTATCTGTTAGATGAATGTTCAGGTCAAACAGACTTCTCTGAAAATAATCAGCAAGATTGTCAGGAGTTTTTAATGTATATGCTTGATATATTGCAAGTTGAGGGTGTAGATGTAGATCACCTGTTTGGGCTTTCTTATCAATGGCAGCATGACTGCGAGAACTGTATGGTATCAAGTACTACTAGTGTAGACTCAGAAAGATTTATATATTTAACTTTGCCAGACAGTAAATCAGTCTCCTTTAATAAGCTAGTAAATGCAGCGGATCACAACATGGAGTGTAGCCAATGTAAATGTGATATGATGTCAACATTATTTATACGTAGATATGGCCAGTATGTCATTTTAATGATGCAACGATGTAGGCCTGATGGAACAAAATTGTCAACTTTAATAAAAAATTTTGTGGCTTCTCAGCTGTCAATATCAGGGAGGACTTTTGTTACTGTAGCAATTATCTATCACGATGGTCCATCAACAACATCAGGACATTATACAGCTTACTTAAAGTCTGGAAACGGCTGGTCATTCTGTAATGATTCTGTTGTAACGTTCAAAAAAAAATTGCCGTTTGACCTTAAAAATTCTTACCTGGTGTTTTTAAAACCAAAATTTTAAGTAGAGGGAATGTAAGTCTGCAATGCTGTCTCGATTAAAAATTCAACTATATAAACCTAATGCAAGTAAGTCTGCTTCATAGTAAGCAGTATCAGTGTCATAGGAAAAGGAGAACATGACTGACAAAGAAGAGTAAGATATTAGTAGTCCAGGATTGTGAAAATAATCTCAAATATTTTATTTTTGAAAGTTGCGAAAATAGAAAATGTCGGGATTTGATTGGAAGAATTACAAGATTTGCGAATCGCGGCAACATGATTTGGCCTAGTGGAAACATGTGATATAATGAGAGAAGTTTTTTTTCTATGTAACATATTTCACGTATCGATGGAGGTTTTCTTTCAGAAAGTGGCGGGCTGAAAATATTTAAAGCACAACAGAGTGGATGCTGTTTATAGGAGATCCTTCGACGTCATTGAAAGTAAGTTAATTTTAAGAAGTTTTGAAATCAGATTTCTTAGGTTGTATGGGTTTTTTAAACACAGTCATTTTGATTGTGTTTTTTTTTCCCCGCTGTTACATGATGAATACCTTCAAGTCACTGATTTAAGTGAAATTTGATACATTCTGAGAACAGCAAAAATAAACCATTTAACATGTATAATTAATGTTATGCTTTTTGTCCTTATGATATACATTTAGAAATGTGTGGTACATATGGGTAAGGTGAGTTCTGTAAATATCAATTTTAATGCTTAGAGTGCTGTACTTCTGGGTAGTGTTTTTTTTTTATAAAAAAAAGAGGCCTCACCTCAAAGAAAGCTCTTGAAAGCACACATCTTATTTGCATCCTAAAACAATCATTTACAATGTTAGACACAATTTTATTATGACTTTACATCTTTTTTGCGCTGCTATTGCATCACTATTGTGAGACATTAGCAGTGCAAGAAAAACATCATGTTTCAAAATAGGCCTCAGTTCAGCAATATCAAGATACAGTTTCTTTCGAATATATATCTTTAGGATTGTGTAGGGAACGTAGAGAAGCAGAGACTTCTGTAAATGTCAAAGTTGTTGAAAAACTGTTTGTTTTTGAACCTTTTCCCTTGTCTTTTCTAATTTTTAAATACATGTTTTAATATTTTTTGAAATGTTTGTTCTTTGTTTTACAGATTGAAAGTATGAAAAAATATTTAAAAAAGGTAACAAGAATTATAAGGTAAATGTTTTCCACTCTTTTTACCCGCAATGCACTGCTGATGATGTCATTGACAGTATCTCTCATTTACTCTCTCTAGCTGTCTTTCTTTTTACATTATTCTCTGTTTACTTCCCTTATACTAACTCTTCTTTTTTTTTAAAAAAATATTTTTTTTAGTTCGCTTAAAGTTCGCGAACCGGTCAGCGAACTTGAAGCGAACCAAAAGAAATAGAGCTTGCCAGAGTGATAAACATTCTAGCAATTTTGTTTGAAAGGGGAGGTAGTTCTGAAAAGAACTGTTTTTTTTTGTTTTTGTTGTTTTATGTTTTTTTTGTAATTTTTTGAACATTTTTTGATTTTTTTGTATTTTTAGAACTGTTTTATGTTTTTTTTGTGTTTTTTAAGGAGGGGAGACAACAAAAAACAGGCTTTCAAAACGGCTCAACTGGAGCAAAAAAAAAGAAAATTACTTTTTGGGTGCATTAGGGCACTTATGATTTTCATATGCAATGTTCATGAGGTTGACACTCATGTTGCCATATGACAGCATAGCACCACAGTAAATACAAGACACCTTCATGTGCTGGAAGTTACGTTGGATGTTTGGCACAGTCTCTTGTGCCTCTCTTCCCGTCAAAGACAATGTGGATGTAGATCTTGCCACAGGAGTTGCCGTCGGATTGTCTTCAAGATCCCTCAACTCAGCCCGGCTGTAGTTCAAGGGATGCCACCTGCTCATGTGACGGTGCATTGTATAGTTCCCCATACTGTACTTCTTTTCTGTGCCTCTCGACAATCTGTGGTCACAGATGAGGCAGGTGGCATATTTTGCATTCACTTTCTTGGTTCCAGGAGGGATGGTGAAAAACTGCCAGATGAAACTGGTTTTTCGTTTAGAAACCCGGGGCAACTCATCAACAAATTGTTGTCCCTCTCTCTCCTCTTCTTCTTCTTCCTCATCTTCCTCCTCTCTGTTAGTCATAATTTGACTGGGTGGTCCTCTCTTCTTATGGGGAGGTGGAGGTGGTGGTGGGGGTGCACCAGCTGCAGCAACAATGGAAGCCATTGTGGATCTTCAGATAAATGGTCTTTCTCTCACCAAGATGAAAGTCAGAGTGAGGAAATAAGGAGGGGTTTACTTGATTTGGGGAAAACAAAAGTTCTGAGCCAATGAAAAGTGTTATTTTTAGGTCACATGACCTAGTCATACATCATTTGGAAACCAAAAGTGAAATGAACCAATGAGAAGTTTGATAAACAAGTCACATGACCTGTTCCGCTTACGTTACGCGGCGCGCGCCGCGTCCCAGATCGCTTCCGGTTCGCGGTCCGGAGCACTTCCGGGAGCGCTAACGCGGCGCGTCATTAGACGCATTACGCGATAACGTGATACGTCGCGCTTCCGCGGCGCGTCACTGTTCCGCTAACGTAACGTTGACCGGTTCGCGGACTAGATCGCGGCATCAAGATGAGCTAACGGAAAGCTTCCCGGTTCGCGAACTAGAAGCGAAGAAAAAAAATATTAAAAAAAAAATTATCAATAAACATCTAAATATATTTTGGGATTTAAAGAATAATACATTTTACAGCTACAGATGTTAGCTTTTAAAAAACCAATGAAATTCACTGAAAAAACCATAGGTTATAGACCATATATAGTTAGAAATTTGCATTTAAAAAACCATTGAAATTCAATGAAAAAACCATAGGTTATAGACCATATATAGTTAGGAATTCGCATTTACAAAACCTTATTTTACTCGCATAAAACCATTGAAATTCCATATATAGTTAGTTGCGCTAACTATATATCGCGCACCCGCAATCCACTGCTGATGATGTCACATATTACATCATTCATGACATGGTCAGTGACATCACTGATGACATCACTGATGACATCTCAAATGACATCACTGATGACAACATCCAGTGACTGTATGTTTCTGTGAAGTTAAAATATGTCTTACATATTGAAGAATGAGTGGATGTATAAGTGTCTGGATGAAGGATTTAGTAGGTGCATGACTGACTGTATGAGTGAGTGATTAAATGTGTCTCACTGAGTGCATGGGTTAGTGACTAAACTGTCTTAATTTGTGCATCATTATGTCTGTTGTTCTGTAAACTGTTGCATGTGTTGATAAGTAGCTATATGAGTAACTATATGGGTTATTGATTGGTTACCTTAGTATTTGTATGGGAGACTGAGTGTGTGTGTGTGGGTGGCTGGGAGGTGTATGACTCTGTGCATAGATGTGTGAGCAGTTGATTCACTAGAGGTATGGTTTCAAAAGTGCATGTGGTAACAGCTGTATGGGCGGTTGACTGTGTGCATGAGTGTATTGGTGAGTGAATGGATATCTCAGTGCTACATGTCAAAGTAAGTACATATGTAAAACACAGTACATGTGAGAGTTGACATATATAAATAACTGTGCATAAGAGCCAGTGAATGTGTGAGTGGCTGTATGGATCATTGTGAACTTGTATCAGGGATTGTATAAGAGAGTAAATATGTGTTAGTATATGTTTGAATAAGTAAAGTTTGTATAACTGTATAGTTGAGGAAATGGAGGTGTGATTGATTCTTTGCATGACTGACTAGGTGTGTGAGTAACTCCATGGATGAGTGACAGTCTGTGAGTGTCTGTTTACACTGATTGTATCTAAGGTTATATTAGAGTCTGAAGAGGTTCATCGTATTATCACATGAATGATATCATCAGTGATGTGATCAGTAATGTCAAATGAGATGTCATCAGTGATGTCAT